>NC_143150.1:75696484-76000625 GCF_059928025.1 Delphinapterus leucas | reverse complement strand
ATTACTGTAGCTTTGTAGTATAGTCTGAAGTCAGGGGGCGTGATTCCTCCAGCTCCGTTTCTCATTCTCAAGATTGCTTTGGCTACTGGGAGTCTTTTGTGTTTCCATACAAATTGTGAAATTTTTTGTTCTAGTTCTGTGAAAAATACTAGTGGTGGATTGATAGGGATTGCATTGAATCTGTAGATGGCTTAGGGTAGTAGAGTCATTTTCACAATGTTGATTCCTCCAATCCAAGAACATGGTATATCTCTCCATCTATTTGTATCATCTTTAATTTCTTTCATCAGTGTCTTATAATTTTCTGCATAAAGGTCTTTTGTCTCCTTAGGTAGGTTTATTCCTAGATATTTTATTCTTTTTGTTGCAAAGGTAAATGGGAGTGTTTTCTTGATTTCACTTTCAGATTTTTCATCATTAGTATATAGGAACGCCAGAGATTTCTGTGCATTAATTTTGTATCCTTCTACTTTACCAAATTCATTGATTAGCTCTAGTAGTTTTCTGGTAGCATCTTTAGGATTCTCTATGTATAGTATCATGTGATTGGCAAACAGTTACAGCTTTACTTCTTTTCCGACTTGGATTCCTTTTATTTCCTTTTCTTCTCTGATTGCTGTGGCTAAAACTTCCAAATCTATGTTGAATAAGAGTGGTGAGAGTGGGCAACCTTGTCTTGCTCTTGATCTTGGTGGAAATGCTTTCAGTTTTTCACTATTGAGGACGATGTTGGCTGTGGGTTTGTCATATATGGCCTCTATTATGTTGAGGAAAGTTCCCTCTATGCCTAAATTCTGCAGGATTTTTATCAGAAATGGGTGTTGAATTTTGTTGAAAGCTTTCTCTGTATCTATTGAGATGATCATATAGTTTTTCTGCTTCAATTTGTTAATATGGTTTATCACATTGATTGTGTTGCGTATATTGAAGAATCCTTGCATTCCTGGAATAAACCCCACTTGATCATGGTGTATGATCCTTTTAATGTGCTGCTGGATTCTGTTTGCTAGTATTTTGTTGAGGATTTTTGCATCTACGTTCTTCAGTGATATTGACCTGTAGTTTTCTTTCTTTGTGACATCTTTATCTAATTTTGGTATCCGGGTGATAGTGGCCTTGTAGAATGAGTTTGGGAGTCTTCCTCCCTCTGCTATATTTTGGAAGCGTTTGAGAAGGATAGGAGTTAGGTCTTCTCTAAATGTTTGATAGTATTCGCCTGTGAAGCCATCTGGTCCTGGGCTTTTGTTTGTTGGACGATTTTTAATGACCCTGCAATCCCACTACTGGGCATATACCCTGAGAAAACCATAATTCAAAAAGAGTCATGTGCCAAAATGTTCATTGCAACTCTATTTACAATAGCCAGTAGATGGCAACAAGCTAAGTGTCCATCATCAGATGAATGGATAAAGAAGATGTGGCACATATATACAATGGAATATTACTCAGCCATAAAAGGAAACGAAATTGAGCTATTTGTAATGAGGTGAATGGAACTAGAGTCTGTCATACAGAGTGAAGTACGTCAGAAAGAGAAAGACAAATACTATATGCTAACACATATATATGGAATTTAAGGAAAAAAATGTCACGAAGAACCTAGGGGTAAGACGGGAATAAAGACACAGACCTACTAGAGAATGGACTTGAGGATATGGGGAAGGGGAAGGGTGAGCTGTGACAAAGCGAGAGAGAGGCATGGACATATATACACTACCAAAGGTAAGGTAGATAGCTAGTGGGAAGCAGCCGCATAGCACAGGGATATCAGCTCGGTGCTTTGTGACTGCCTGGAAGGGTGGGATAGGGAGGGTGGGAGGGAGGGAGACGTAAGAGTGAAGAGATGTGGGAACATATATATATGTATAACTGATTCACTTTGTTATAAAGCAGAAACTAACACACCATTGTAAAGCAATTATACTCCAATATAGTTGTAAAAAAAAAAAAAAAGCAAAGCCATAAATTCAGCTATTGAGAAAATGCTGAACAGTGTCTTACCAGACCTTATTTACATAACTTGATCTTACAGAGTCATCCCAAGAGTATGACAAATCAGAGCAATTATTTCTTTCAAAATCAAATCTTTAGAGCTTTCAGGGCCCTTGGAGATCATGTAATCCACTTCTTTATTTCACAGATATGCAACATGAGGCCTAGAGGACCTAATATAGCAAGCTTGTGGCAGCACTCAGTCTAAAATCCAAACCTCCAGAAAGCTTCTCTTGTGCTTATCCAAAGTACCTGGATCTCTGGATTTTTAGGAAGGAATTTCTACTATTATTCTAGGGGAGACTGGTGCTTTGTGTTTCAAATCTGAGGATAGCTGTGGACCTCCTTTCCATCCCCATCTCCAAAATGTACACATGCCATGTAAGTGCAATTTTGCACACACTGTCAGAGCCAAAGGAACCTCAGATTAAGACACTTGCCTATGGATACATTCATATTCCTAGCTTTTCCAACATCCTGTGTCTTACCTTGTTTTCCAGCTGGAAGGTGGCAAGACAATTATTGTATCTTGGAAGTGCAATACCCATTCCACTCCTGCCAGGCACCTCAACCTTAGCCCAGCTAAATTGACCCATATGTGGACATGTCTATTTTGAAAAGGGATTTACTAAATAACTAAAAAAATGGAAAATGGAAACATAGAAGCACAAACAGATGGGAACCCTTCTTATATATGATGATCTAAGTCTGGATGATTTGCTTGATATAGGTTTCTAGATACAACATACTTGATTTTAATATTACCTTGGAGAAACCCCAGCCTACAAAATTTGTTGCTATCCAAGTTGCTATCCTAATATTTTCTCCATTCTTTCCCAAAGTAACCTCTTCAGCCCTATGTGCTGGCCTCTATAACCATGCTCCCTCTCAGACATGGCCTGGCGTCCCAAGTGAGAAAAGCCACTTTCTTGTTGAGATCTAAGAAGCATACTTTCCCATCATCCCTGGAGCTTACAAGAAGTCTTTTTTCCCCTCATCCTGCAAGGAACTATGAGTTTAAGTCTTCATTCTCTGGACTTCGAGTATCCCAAGTCTGACCCCAAGGTTCCATAACATCTTAATTACACATGCGCCGTGCTGGCACTGGTCCTTATAGTGACTTTCTGTGAATTAAAATAGGCACCTCTTGAATTCAGACATATCCCAGGGCACATTGACCGAATTCAACTTCTCAGCCAGACACCATTGTGAAGTGAACAACTTGCACAATTCTGTGAATCAGCCTTTTAGCTCAAGTAATATTGATTGACATATCTGGATATATAATTTGCTTGTGAGAACTTTTGAAGAAAACAGTGTGGTTTTGCCACCTGGCAAAATAGTTGAGGGATTCTTCTTGGAAGTTCTTGATGTTCCTTATAATAATAAAATAAAATGAGAGAAAGAAGAAAGGAAGTAAGGAAACAAAGGAGAAAGGAGTCTGTTGAGAAGTGGGAGGTTTGGCAGAACCTAAATCATGAACTAAGATATATGGACAAGAGGGAGAGAAGGGAGATAAAGGAAAAGATGGAAGTAACTAACAATGGTTGAGCACCTACTGTGAGCCAAATATTCTGCTGTTATGCAAGCACCATATTACCAACACCTGACAATACTACAAGGTAATACAATACAAAATACAATACAAAAGTTCCATTTTGAAATTTAAAAAAATTAAATTATGGTGAAATCCACATAATATAGAATGTACTATTTAAACCATTTTTTGTGGTAAAAACATACAACATTAAATTTACCATCTTAACCATGTTTAAGTGCACAGTTTAGTGGTATTAGTTATATTCACATTGTTGTGCAAACATCACCACCATCCATTTCTAGAATTCTTTTCATCTTGCAAAAGTGTAACTCTGTATAGGCATACCTCAGAGATATTGCAGGTTCAGTTCCAGACTACCACAATAAAATGAGTCACACTAATGTTTTGGTTCCTCAGTGCAAATAAAAGTTATGTTTACACTATACTGTAGTCTATTAAAAGTGCAAAAGCATTAGGTCTAAAAAAACCAGAACAATGTACATACTTTCATTTAAAAATACTTTATGGATAAAAAAGGCTAACATCATCTGAACCTTCAATGACTTATAATCTTTTTGCTATTCGAAGATCTTGCTTTCATGTTCTAAAAATCTCTAAGTACTATCTTGTCATTTCAACAATATTTACAGCACCTTCACCAGGTGTGGTTTCCATCCCCAGAAACTACTTGCTTTTGCTCATCCATAAGAAGCATATCCTCATCCTTTAGTTTCATTATATTGCAGCAATTCAGTCACATCTTCAGTCTCCGCCCTTAACCCTAGTTCTCTTGCTATTTCTACCACATCTGCTGTTATGTTCTCCACCAAAGTCTTGAACCCTTCAAAGTCATCCATGAGGATTGGAATCAACTTCTTCCAAACTCTTGTTAATGTTGATATTTTGACCTCTTCCCATGAAAAATGAATATACTTAATGGTATCTAGAATGGTAAATCCTTTCCAGAAGGTTTCCAATTTACTTTGCCCAGATCCATCAGGGAAACACTACCCATGGCAGATATAACCTTACAAAATATATTTCTTAAATAATACTTGAATATTGAATTTACTCCTTGATCCATGGACTGCAAAATGCATGTCGTGTTATCAGGCATTAAAACATTATTCTCACTGTACAGCCCCATCAGTACTCTTGGGTGACCAGATGCATTATCACTGAACAGTAACTTATTGAAAGGAATCTTTTTTTCTGAGCAGTGGATCTCAACAATGGGCTTAAAATATTCAATAAACAATGTAAACAGATGCGTTATTATCCAAGCTTTGTTTTCCCATTTGGAGAGCACAGGCCGTGTAGATTTAGCATAAATCTTGAGAGTCCTAGGATTTTAGGAATGGTAAATTAGCATTGGCTGCAACTTAAGTCACCAGCTGCGTTAGCTCTTAACAAGAGAATCAGCCTTTCCTTTGAAGCTTTAAAGTCAGGTATTGACTTCTCTCTAGCTCTGAAAGTCTTAGATGGCATCTTCTAATATAAGGCTGTTTCATCTACACTGAAAATATTTTGTTCAGTGTAGCCATCTTCTTTAATTACCTTGGCTAGATCTTCTGGATAACTTTCTGCAGCTTCTACATCACCACTTGCTGCTTCACCTTGCACTTTTATGTTATGGAAATGGCTTATTTCCCTAAACCTCATGAATGAGCCTCTGCTAGGTTCAAACTTTTGTTCTGCAGCTTCCTTATCTCTCTAAGCCTTCACAGAATTAAAGAGAGTTAAGGCCTTGTTCTGTATTAGGCTTTGGTTTAAGGGAAGGTTGTGGCTGGTTTGATCAACTATCCAGACCACTAAAACTTTCCCTGCATCAGCAATAAGGTAGATTCACTTTCTTATCTGTGTGTTCACTTGAGAAGCATTTTAAGTTGCCTCCAAGAACTTTTCCTTTGTATTCACAACTGGCTAACTGTTTGGCATGCGGCCTAGCTTTAGGCCTATATCAGGTTTTGGCATGCCTTCCTCACTAAACTTAATCATTATTCTAGGTTTTGATTTAAAGTGAGACGTGTGCAACTCTTCCTTTCACTTGAACATTTACAAGCCATTGTAGGGTTATTAATTGGCCTAAATTCAACACTGTTGTGTCTTAAGGAATAGTGAGGCTGAAGAAGAGGAGAGAGATAGGGAACAGCTGGTCAGTGGAACAGTCAGAACCACACAACATTTACCAATTAGGTTCAATTTATTGTGTCACAAGGCAATTATAATAGCACCAAAGATCACTGATCACAGGTGACCATAATAAATATAATAATAATGAAAAAGTTTAAAACATTGTAAGTATTACTGAAATGTGACAGAGATTGGAAGCAAACAAACACTGTTAGAAAAATTGCTCTGATAGATTTGTTCAACAAAGGGTTTTACAAACATTCAATAAGTAAAAACATAACATCTGGAAGAAAAGTCCATGGTGGTAGAGTAGGAAGACCTTGAGCTCACCTCCTCCCATGGGCACATAAGCATTACAAGTATTTATGGAGCAACTATCAATGAGAACAAGCCTAAGACTTAAGTAAACTTAAGCAATAAATATTTTCCATAACTAAAGTTATAAAGAAGGAACCACAACAAGGTGGGTAGAAACAGTGGAGATGGAGTATAATCAAGACCCATGCTCCAGGGTAGAAGACCTACAAACAAGAGGATAATCACAACTGTAGAGGTTCTTTTAAAAGAGTAAGAGACCTGAGCCACTCACCAGGCTCCCCAGCCCAGGGATCCTGCACCAGGAAGATGAGCCCCTCAAACATCTGGCTTTCAAGGCCAGTGTGGTTTGTGTATGGGAGAGCTAGAGGGCTGTAGGAAACAGAGACCCAACCCTTAAAGGGTGCACACAAAACCTCATACATACCAAAACCCAGTGCAGAGGCAGTAATTTGAAAGGAGCTTGAGTTAGAAACACTTTCTGATCTTGGAGAGCCTCTCATAGAGGCAGGAGGCAACTGGGACTCCCACTGAGGACATAGACCCTGAAAGCAGCCATTTCTGGGAGCTTGTCTTACCATGAGAAAACTGGTGCTGACAAGAACCATTTTGATGCCATATATATGTGTTAGCATACGGTATTTGTTTTTATCTTTCTTACTTACTTCACTCTCTATGACAGACTCTAATTTCAGCCGATTCAATTTGTTATAAAGCAGAAAATAACACACTATTGTAAAGCAATTATACTCCAATAAAGATGTTAAAAAAAAAAAGAAGAACAATTTTGGAGTCCTCCCTCTAGCCTATTAGCTCTCGGGGCTTACCTGCCCACAAGCCAAGCTAACCAGTTCCAGGGCCAAACAACTAGCCATGCTGGGACATGGCCCTGCCCACCAGTGGGCTGCCACCAGCCCCAGGGGTCCCCAGGGATCCCGAGGCCCTGCAGCCAGCAATGCCAGGAACTGGTCCTATCCACCAGTGGGTCAGGGGCCAGCCCCACTTACCAGCACAACCAGAATAGTGAGCCCCACCATAATAGAGGTTTCCACACAGACCACATAAGGGGCACCACTAGAGCATACACCTCTGCTGGTCAGAAGGGAGTGTGTTGCTGGGTTCCATAAGAAGTCTCCTACATAAGGCCACTTCTCTAAGACTGGAAAATGTAATTGACCTACTAAATACATAGAAATAAAAACAGGGAATTAGGTTAAATGGGGTGACAAATGAATACTTTCCAAATGATGGAATGAGATAAAACCCCCCAGAAGAAGAGATAAGTTAAGTGGAGATAAGCAATATACCCAAGAAAGAGTTCAAGGTAATAATCATAAAGATGCTCAAAGAACTGTGGAGAAGAAAAAATAAACATAGTAAAAATTTTAGAAAATGTTAAAAAAATATAAAGAAATACCAAACAGAGCTAAAGAATGCAATAAGTGAAATAAAAAATATCCCGGAGTGAATCATCAATACATTATATAACACAGAGTAAATGATTAGCAATCTGAAAGACAGAGTGAAAATCACACAAGATGGACAGAAAAATAATTTTTAAAAAGAGAACAGTTTAAAAGACCTCTGACACAATATCAAACATACAAATGTTCATATTATAGAATTCAGAGAAGAAGAGAGATAGAAAGGGCAGATGAAATAATTTGAAGAAATAATGTATAAAAATTTCCCTAACCTGGGAAAGGAAACAGACATCCAGTTATAGGAAGGACAAAGTACCAAACAAGACCAACCCAAGATGTCCACATCAAGACACTTTATAATTAACATGAAAGAAATTAAAGAGAAAATCTTAAAAACAACAAGGGGAAAGCAAATACTCATGTGCAAGGGAACTCCCTTAACACCAGCAGCTGAGTTTTTAATTTTTTTTACAGTTTTTCTTTTTTAAAGTATTATTTGTAAAGTATTTTATTTATTTTTCCTTTTATTAACATCTTTATTGGAGTATAATTGCTTTATAATGGTGTGTTAGTTTATGCTTTATAACAAAGTGAATCAGCTATACATATACATATATCCCCATATCTCCTCCCTCTTGTATCTCCCTCCCACCCTCCATATCACATCCCTCCAGGTGGTCACAACGTGCCGAGCTGATCTCCCTGTGCTATGTGGCTGCTTCCCACTGGCTATCTATTTCAAATTTGGTAGTGTATATATGCCCATGCCACTCTCTCACTTTGTCCCAGCTTACATTTCGCCCTCCCCATGTTCTCAAGTCCATTCTCTATATCTTTATTCCTGTCCTGCCCTGGGATCTTCAGAAACTTTTTTTTTTTAGATTCCATAAATATGTGTTAGAATATGGTAATTGTTTTTCACTTTCTGACTTACTTCACACTGTATGACAGACTCTAGGTCCATCCAACTAACTACAAAAAAACTCAGTTTCATTTTTTATGGCTGAGTAATATTCCATTGCATATATGGGCCACATCTTATTTATCCATTCATCTGTTGATGGACACTTAGATTGCTTCCATGTCCTGGCTATTGTAAATAGAGCTGCAATGAACATTGTGGTACATGACTCTATTTGAATTATGATTTTCTCAGGGTATATGCCCAGGACTGGGATTGCTGGTTCGTATGGTAGTTCTATTTTTAGTTTTTTAAGGAAACTCCACACTGTTCTCCATAGTGGCTATATCAATTTACTTTCCCAACAACAGTGCAAGAGGGTTCCCTTTTCTCACACCCTCTCCAGCATTTATTATTTGTAGATTTTTTGATTATGCCCATTTTGACTGGTGTGAGGTGATACCACTTGATTTGCATTTCTCTAATGATTAGTGACATTGAGCATCCTTTCATGTGTTTGTTGGCAATCTGTATGTCTTCTTTGGAGAAATGTCTGTTTAGGTATTCTGCCCATTTTTGGGTTGGGTTGTTTGTTTTTTGATATTAAGTTGCATGAGCTGCTTTTAAAATTTGGAGATTAATCCTTTCTCAGTTGCTTCATTTGTAAATATTTTCTCCCGTTCAGAGGGTTGTCTTTTCATCTTGTTCATGTTTTCCTTTGCTGTGCAAAAGTTTTTAAGTTTCATTAGGCCACTTTTATTTATTTTCGTTTTTATTTCCATCTCTTTAGAAGGTGGGCCAAAAAGGATCTTGCTGTGTTTTATATCATAAAGCTTTCTGGCTAAGTTTTCATCTAAGAATTTTAAAGTGTCTGGCCTTACATTTAGGTCTTTAATCCATGTGGACTTTGTTTTTGTGTATGGTGTTAGGGAGTGTTCTACTTTCATTATTTTACATGTAGCTGTCCAGTTTGCCAAGCACCACTTATTGCAGAAGCTGTCTTTTTTACATTGTATATTCTTGCCTCCTTTATCAAAAATATGGTGACCATATGTGCATGCGTTTATCTCTGGGCTTTCTATCTTGTTCCATTGATCTATATTTCTGTTTCTGTGCCAGTACCATACTCTCATGATTACTGTAGCTTTGTAGTATATTCTGAAGTCAGGGAATCTGATTACTCCAGCTCCGTTTTTCTTTCTCAATATTGCTTTGGCTAATCGGGGTATTTTGTGTTTCAATACAAATTGTGAAATTTTTTGTTCTATTTCTGTGAAAAATGTCATTGGTAGTTTGATACAGATTGTATTGAATCTGTAGATTGCTTTGGGTAGTATACTGATTTTTACAATGTTGATTCTTCCATTCAAAGAACATGGTATATCTCTCCATCTGTTTGTATCATCTTTAATTTATTTCATCAGTGTCTTGTAGTTTTCTGCATACACGTCTTTTGTCTCCTTTAGCAGGTTTACTTCTAGGTATTTTATTCATTTTGCTGCAAAGGTAAATGGGAGTGTTTCCTTAATTTCGCTTTCAGATTTTTCATCATTAGTGTATAGGATTGCAAGATTTCTGTGCATTAATTTGAATCCTGCTACTTTACCACATTCATTGATTAGCTCTAGTAGTTTTCTGGTAGCATCTTTAGGATATTCTATGTATAGTATCATGTCATCTGCAAACAGTGACAACTTTATTTTGTATTTTCTGATTTCGATTGCTTTTATTTGTTTCTTTTCTCTGATTGTTGTGGCTAAATCTTTGAAAACTATGTTGAATAAGAGTGGTGAGAGTGGGCAACCTTGTCTTGTTCCTGTTATTAGAGGAAATAGTTTCAGTTTTTCACCATTGAGAAGAATGTTGGCTGTGGGTTTGTCATATATGACCTTTATTTTGTTGAGTCAAGTTTCCTCTATGCCTAATTTCTGGAAGGTTTTTATCATAAATGTGTGTGGAATTTTGTCAAAAGTTTTTCTGCATCTATTGAGATGGTCGTATTATTTTTCTCCTTCAATTTGATAATATGGTTTATCACATTGATTGATTTGCATTTATTGAAGAACCCTTGCATTTCTGGGATAAACCTCACTTGATCATGGTGTATGATCCTTTTAATGTTGTGTTGGATTCTGTTTGCTAGTATTTTGTTGAAGATTTTGCATCTATGTTCATCAGTGATATTGACCTGTAGTTTTCTTTCTTTGTGGCATCTTTGTCTGGTTTTCATATCAGGGTGATGATGGCCTTGAAGAATGAGTTTGGGCGTGTTCCTCCCTCTACTATATTTTGGAATAGTTTGAGAAGGATAGGTGTTAACTCTTCTCTAAATGTTTGATAGAATTCGCCAGTGAAGCCATCTGGTCCTGGCCTTTTGTTTGTTGGAAGACTTTTTGTCACAGCCTCAATTTCGGTGTTAGTGATTGGTCTGTTTATATTTTCTAGTTCTTCCTGGTTCAGTCTTGAAGTTTGTGCTTTTCTGAGAAGTTGTTCATTTCTTCCAGGTTGTCCATTTTATTGGCATTTAGTTGCTTGTAGTAATCTCTCATAATTTTTTTTATTTCTGTGGTGTCAGTTGTTACTTCTTTCCATTTCTAATTCTATTGATTTCAGTCTTTATTTTTTTCTTCATGAGTCTGGCTAATGGTTAATCGATTTTGTTTATCTTCTCAAAGAACAGCCTTTTAGTTTTACTAATCTCTGCTATAGTTTCTTTCATTCCTTTTTCATTTATTTCTGGTCTGATCTTTATGATTTCTTTCCTTCTGGCAAATTTTGGGGGTTTATTTTGTTCTTTTTTCTCTAATTGCTTTAGGTGTAATTTTGGGTTGTTTATTTGAGATGTTTCTTTTTTCTTGAGGTAGGATTGTATTGTTAAAAACTTCCCTCTTAGAACTGCTTTGGCTGCATCCGGTAGGTTTTCAGTCATTCTCTTTTCATTCTCCTTTGTTTCTAGGTATTTTTTTTATTTCCTCTTTGATTTCTTCAGTGACCTATTTGTTATTCAGTAGTGTATTATTTAGCCTCTACCTGTTTGTATTTTTTATAGTTTTTTTTCCTGTAATTGATATCTAGTCTAGTGTTGTGGTCCAAAATAATACTTGATACACTTTAAATTTTCTTAAATTTACCAAGGCTTGATTTGTGTCCCAAGATATGATCTATCCTGGAGAATGTTCCATGAGCACATGGGAAGAAAGTGTATTCTGTTGTTTTTGGATGGAATGTCCTAAAAATATCAATTATGTCTATCTTGTTTAATGTAACATTTAAAGCTTGTGTTTCCTTATTTATTTTTTATTTTCGATGATCTGTGCTTTGGTGAAAGTGACGCGTTAAGGTCCACTAATATGAGTGTGTTACTATTGATTTCCCCTTTTATATCTGTTAGCATTTGCCTTTTGTATTGAGATGCTCCTATGTTGGGTGCATAAATATTTAAAATTATTATACCTTCTTCTTGGATTGATCACTTGATCATTATGTAGTGTCCATTTTTGCCTCCTGTAATAGTCTTTATTTTAAAGTGTATTTTGTCTCATGTGAGAATTGCTACTCCAGCTTTCTTTTTAGTTCCATTTGCATGGAATATCTTTTTCCACCCCCTCACTTTCAGTCTATATGTGTCCCTAAGTCTGACGTGGGTAGACAGTACATGTAGAGGTCTTGTTTTTTTTTATCCAAGCAGCCAGTGTATGTCTTTTGGTTGGAGCATTTAATCCTTTACATTTAAGGTAATTATCAAGATCTATGTTCCTATTACCATTTTCTTAATTGTATTGGGTTTGTTTTTATACGTGTTTTTCTTCTCTTGTGTTTCGTACCTAGAGAAGTTCTTTAGCATTTGTTGTAAAACTGGTTTTGTGGTGCTACATTCCCTTACCTTTTGGTTGTAAAGGTTTATTTTCTCTGTGGAGTCTGAATGAGATCCTTGCTGGGAAGAGTAATCTTGTTTGTAGACTTTTCCTTTTCAACACTTTAAATATGTCCTGCCACTCCCTTTTGGCTTGCAGAGTTTCTGCTGAAAGATCAACTTTTAATGTTATTGGTATTCCCTTGTATGTTATTTGTTGTTTATCCCTTGCTTCTTTTAATATTTTTTCTTTGTATTTAATTTCTGATAGTTTGATTAATATGTGTCTTGGTGTGTTTCTTCTTGGGTTTATCCTGTATGGTACTCTCTGCACTTCCCAGAATTGGTTGACTATTTCCTTTCCCATATTAGGGAAGTTTTCAACTATAGTCTCTTGAAATATTTTCTCAATGCCTTGTTTTTTTCTTCTTCTTCTGTGACCACTATAATTCAAATGTTCGTGCATTAAATGTTGTCCCAGAAGTCTCTGAGTTTGTCCTCAAATCTTTTCATTCCTTTTACTTTATTCTGCTCTGTGGTAGTTATTTCCACTATTTTTTCTTCCAGGTCACTCATCCGTTCTTTGCCTCAGTTATTCTGCTATTGATTCATTCTAGAGAATTTAATTTCATTTATTGTGGTGTTCATCATTGTCTGTTTTCTCTTTAGTTCTTCTAGGTCCTTGTTAAACGTTTCTTGTATGTTCTCCATTCTATTTCCAAGATTTTGGATCATCTTTACTCTCATTATTCTGAATTCTCTTTCAGGCAGACTGCCTATTTCCTCTTCATTTGTTTGTTCTGGTGGGTTTTCAATTTGCTCCTTCATCTGTTTGGTGTTTCTTTGTCTTCTCATTTTGCTTAACTTACTATGTTTGGGGATTCCTTTTCACAGGCTGCAGGTTTGTAGTTCCCATTGTTTATGGTTTCTGCCCCCAGTGGTAAGGCTGGTTTAGTGGGTTGTGTAGGCTTCCTGGTGGAGGGGCCTGGTGTCTGTGTTCTGGAGAATGAGGCTGCTACTTGTCTTTCTGGTGGACTGGATACATCCAGCAGTGTGTTTTGGGGAGCCTGTGACCTTATAATGATTTTAGGCAGCTTCTCTGATAATGGGTGGGTTTGTGTTCCTGTCTTTATAGTTGTTTGGCTAAGATGTTCATTACTGTAGCTTGCTGGTCGTTGAGTGGAGCTGGGTCTTAGCTTTGAGAAAGAAATCTCTGGGATAGCTTTCCCTGTTTGATATCCTATGGAGCTGGGAGGTCTCTGGTGGGCCAATGTCCTGAACTTGGCTCTGTCATCTCAGAGACACAGGTCTGACACCAGGGCAGAGCACCAAGAACCTGTCAGCCACACAGCTCAGAAGAAATAGGAGAAAAAAAAGAAAGAAAAAGAAAGAAAATAAAATAATTGAAACAAAAATTATGAAAAATAAGAAAAAATTAAAAAGTAATAAAAAGAAAGAAAGAAAAAAAGAAGGAAGATGAAACGAAACCAAAAAACAAATCCACCAATCATAACCAGCACTATAAACTATAGGAAAAAACCAAAAAAATACCAACAGACCGAACCCTATGGCAAATGGTAAATGCATAGTTATACAGACAAAATCATTCAAAGAAGCATACACGTAGACACTCACAAATAATGCAAAGGGAAAACCTAGGGGCATGAACCTAGGGGCATGACGGTAATAAAGATGCAGACGTAGAGATTGGACCTGAGGACACGAGCAGGGGGAAGGTTAAGCTAGGACGAAGTAAGAGAGTGGCATTGACATATATACACTACCAAATTATATTAGATAGCTAGTGGGAAGCAGCTACATAGCACAGGGAGACCAGCTTGGTACTTTGTGACCACCTAGAGGTGTGAGATATGGAATGTGGGAGAGAGACACCAGAGGGAGGGAATATGGGGATATATGTATATGTATAACTGATTCACTTTGTTATACAGCAGAAACTAACACACCATTGTAAAGTAATTGTATTCCAATAAAGATGTTAAAAAAAGAAACTAACACAAAAATGTAAAGCAATTATACTCCAATAAAGATGTTTAAAAAATTCTAACAAACATTTAAACAGGTATTTAAACACCTATTCTTCTCAAACTCTTCAAAAAAATTGAAATAGAAGCAATGTTTCCAAACTCATTCTATGATTCCAGCATCACTGTAATACCAAAGCCAGACAATATACCACAAAAAAAGAAAATTATAAGCCAATATCTCTGATGAGCAAAGATACAAAAATCCTCAACAAAATATTTGCAAACCCAATTCAACATTACATTGAAAGGATTATATTACCATAATCAAGTTTTTTTATCCCAGGGATATAAGAATGGTTAAATGTCAGCAAATCAATCAATATGAAACATCATGTTAACATATTGAAGAATAAAACCCATATGAGCATCTCAATAGTTTGTGAACAAGATTTTGACAGAATTCAACATCCACTTAAGATAAAAACTCTTAGCAAAATGTGTATAGAGAGAAAACCTCAACTTAATAATGGCCATGTATGACATGCCCACAGCCAACATCAGACTAAATGGTGAAAAGCTGAAAGCATTTCCTCTAAGATCAGGAACAAGATAAGGATGTCCACTCTACACTTTTATTCAACATAGTATTGGAAGTCCTAGCCACAGCAATTAATAATGAAAAAAATCGGCACACCAATTGTTAAAGAAGTCAATCTTTCACTTTTGCAGGTGACATGATACTATATATAAAAAAGTTCTGAAGACACCATCAAAAACTATTAGAACTAACAAATGACTACAGTAAAGATGCAGGATACAAAATTAATATACAGGAATCTTTTGCATTTCTATATACTAACAACAAACTTTCAGAAAGAGAACTTTTAAAAATCCCATGTGCAAGTGCATCAAAAATGAATAAAATACCTAGGTATAAATCTAACCAAGGAGGTAAAAGACCTGTATTCAGAAAACTATAAGACACTGATGAAAAAAATTTTAGATGACACAAGCAGATGTAAAGACATACTGTGGTCATAGACTGGAATAATAATATTGTTAAAATGACAATACTGCCCAAGGGAATCTACAGGTTCAATGCAATCTCAATCAATATACCAATGGTGTTTTTCTCATATCTAGAATAAATAATTCTAAAATTTATATGGAAACACAATGATCCTGAATAGCAGGAACAATCTTGAGAAAGAAGAATTAAGTTAAGGTATCACACTCCCTGATTTCAAACTATGATACAAAGGTAAAGTAATGAAAACAGTATGGTACCAGCACAGAATCAGACACACAGATAAATGGAACACAATAGACAGCCCAGAAATAAACTCCTATATTTTATGGTCAATTAATCTATGACAAAGGAGGCAAGAATATGCAATGGGTAAAGGAGACCCTCTTGAAAAAATGTTGGGAAAACCAGACAGCTATATGCAAAAGAATCAAACTGGACTACTTTCCCACAACACATCCAAAAGTAAGCTTAAAATGGATTTAAGACTTAAATGTAAGACTGAAACCATAAAATTTCTAGATGAAAACATAGGTGGTACACTCTTTGACATTTTGCTTAGCAATATATTTTTTATTATGTCTCCTTAGGCAAGGGAAACAAAAACAAATATAAATATGTGGAACTAAAGATCTTAAGATTAACTTTTTAATTTGTTTGAGATAACTTTTGTGTATGGTGTAATATAAATGTCCAATTTCATTCTTTTTGATATGGTTATCCAGTTTTCCCATCACCATTTATTGAGATGACTATCTTCTCCTCATTATGTATTCTTGGCATTCCTGTCAAATATTAGGTGACTGTATATACATGGGTTTATTTATGAGCTCTCTATTCTGTTTCATTGGTCTATGTTTCTGTTTTCATGCCAGTACCATACTGTTTTTATTACTATAGCTTTGTACTATATTTTGAAATCAGGACATATATTACCTCTAGCTTTATTCTTTTTTTTTTTCTAGCTTTATACTTCATTCTCAAGATCAATTTGGCTATTCTGGGTCTTTTGTGGTTCCATATGAATTTTAGGATATTTTTTCTATTTCTTTTTGTTCAAATGCCATTAGTATTTCGATAGAGATTGCTTTGAATCTGTAGATCACTTGGTGGTAGTGTAAGTTTTAAAAAAATATTAATTCTTCCAATCTATGAATAAGGGGTGTCTTTCCATTTATGGTGTCTGCTATAATATCTTTCATCAGTATTTTATAGTTCTCAGTGTACAAGTCTTTCACCTCCTTAATTAAGTTTATCCCTAAGTATTTTTTTTTAATTTTTGAATACTTTTGATTTCACAAAAAAATTAACAGGAAGGTATAGATGTTGCCTACAGACTTCTGCCCCTACACATGCAAAGTTTTCTCCATTATCAACATCTCCCACCAGAGTGGTACATTTGTTACAATTGATGAAACTGCATCGACACATCATTACCACCCAAAGTCTAGGCAACTCTGATTGTTAGAAAGTTTTTTTTTTCTCATTTTCAGTTGAAATTCATCTCTGTGTGTAACTCTTACCCATGGGTACTACCTCTGACTTTGGGGACACAAGTAACACATACTTGTATTACAAGTATGTACAAGTAATATAGTACTTGTCTATTTCATCTTCCCTGGCCAAAACCTACATCTTCTGGTCTCCAGGCTAAAAAGCTCACTTTTCCAACTATTTCTCAAAGGCCCAATTCCTTCCTTTATTCCCTGCCTCTGCCTAAATGTATGTTTGAATTTATCTGTGCTTTCTTAAAGTATGACACTCAGAGGTAGAACTGGACTTGTTGGTGAGGTATGACTGGCCCTGGTAGTGCAAACCTGTAACCTCCTTTCTCAGGTCTCTGTACTATAAATATACAGACAGATGCCATATTACCATATTGAGCTATCACATCACATTTCTATGGGAGCTATAAAAGCTGCTTAGTCTTTTTCATCCATGCACTTATTCTTGGCTGTATCCCGCACCTATGCCTCTTTTCCCCCTTGGTATCCAAGGGGGAGCCTCCTCTGCCACTGGATCCAATTTTTAACCACTTTCATCTTTTTCTTCATCTTCACTCAGGAGATGGCTACTTCAGAGGCCACCGCACTCAATACACCCATAGAACCCTCTCTCTATTTTTTTGTCTTTTGCCAGTGCTGAGGAAGTCGGCCTTCTTTTTTCTCCAGGCCCTATGTCTAACTATAAATTCACCACAGTGCATTGGTCACTAATCTACTTATACTTACTCACTGTGGGACTGGGCCAAAGTTAGGAGTCAAGAGAAGACTTTCTGATGACCAACTTTAGCTGATTCTTAGCACAGATATAAAGAACTATGGTCAAGTGGGCTTCCCTCTGAGGACACCTGGGCCTAGGCCCAGAGCCTCTCATGGGAGGGTGAGAGGTACCCAAGAAAAATTTTCTGGGGTTAGTCCACTTCCTGGAAATAAGCTCAACTTTCTGCCCCTTGAACATAGATGCCAACCCCTCCCATGTGTCATACATTTTTTAGTTTTCAAATAACGTCCGTGCCACTTCTCTCATCTGGAAGGAGTACGTGCCATTGTTCACTGCATTGATTTTACAGATACAGAAACTGGAATTCAGAGATATGGAGTGACTCACCCAAAGTCACACAATAAGCGTGGCCTTATTAAGTGGCAAAGCTTGTGGAAGAGATGGAAGCAGAAACTTCTCTTCTTGACCATCTCTTTGGAGTAAGCCACATGTGAAAAGAGCAAACAAGATAATCATTTTTCTGGCTCATGCTTGAAAATAGTATAAACTCCAGCCAGGAGTTTAAATTAAAATACAAATTAGCTTTTAAAAGGTCAGACTAGAATGCATACTTTGAAGCATCAAATAATACCTCTTCCCTGGACCCCAAGGTTTATGAATGTTCTTGGAGGAGAAGATTCAACCTGACAGCTTATAGTCTGGGCATAGTTACAAGCAATATCTCCCATGCCCTTAAGGCTAGGACACCAACAACTAGAAACCTTTTAAAGAAATGGAATAATAACCTTTATTGATTAAAAACTTGAACCCTGAACACCTATATGTATAAAATTGTCAATTTAAAACAAACAGCCAATTAAGCCCTTATGTATTTGTATTATTACTACCCAAGCCAAATGAAGAATATTTGTAAAAAAAGGAAGTCTCTTGAGAGGAGTTTAGGGTGGAGAGACAAGACCAGGATTTGAGTGCAGCCTTTAACAGAGTACCTCAGTTGAATTGCTTCACTTCTGTGGGCCTATTTCTTTACTTGGTAAAGATCTCCCTTACTTACCATTGAGTAAAGCAAAAGAGCTTCAGGAAATCCAACCAAAAGATACTGGGGACATTCAAGGTAGCTCCATCAAAGATCTAAAACAAAGAATTTCTCCTAGAACAGGGAATCATCCTGTTGGGGATAGAAGACGACAGGCTGAGAAATTCTTCTCCAATCGGTCATGGGAGTGTTGCCCCAAAACTTGGGCAAAAGAGGAGGATTTTTCAAGTGTGGGGAGGGTGAAAGCCAAACAGCTTGGTGCTGGGTCACCTAATAGGCAGACCAAGTTCATGCTAAGTTACCAGCAAGCATATACTAAAAAAAAAAGAGTTTTTCAAAACATTCTAATATTTGATATTAAAATAAAACAAAACAAAAACAAAACCTTCAAAGTAATCATAATGAGGAAAATTGTAGATTTCCATTCACTTATTTTATGCTGCAGTATGTTTTTTGTTTTAAAATACATATGGGGGAGGGACTTTTGAAACCTTATCAGTTCAGAGGGCCCCTAAATGTTTTACTGTGACCCTAAATAGACATTAGTATAGACGATGTCTTCTTTTCCTGTTGTTTTGGTCTCCTCAGCTTCCATCTGACATGCCTTAATTCAATCTATGGAGAAAATGCAGGTGTCTCACTGTCCTCCTAAGCCTAGCCCAAGGGTACTTTTGTCAATTTAATCAGCCTAAACTTTGGTCCCTGTGCTTGCTGCAAACAAACATTCATTGTAGGGGAAGTGACTTCAAGAAGATATTTTGTCCTTCCTCCTGCCTCCTTGAAAGTCAAGGGGAAACTACCAAATGCATATTATGGTCCATTCTAAATACTGGAGTTTGAGGAGGCTATTATATAGATGGGGACTCTGGATAGTCTGTTCATTTGTTGAATGAAAAGAAAGTGTAAGACTCTCTTAGCAGATGGCTTCAGGATCCAAAACCCCTTATCTCAGGAAGTCAGTACTTAAATTTCACATAATTTCTCTTGCCACAATTTAAGCTCATTTCCATTGCTCTGTCTCAATTAAAAGAGTCCATCATTATTTTTCTTTTATAGAATAGTGTAATGATGTTATATTAGAAAGAGTTTTCTCTGCAAACGAATCCCTGAAAGACCAAAGTCAAGACTCTTCCTTTCTCCAGTTGTCAGTTTCCTCATCTGTGAGTCAAAGAAAACAATACTTTACTCAAAGTGTTGTTGTGACTAGTTAATGATGGGAAGGTTAGGCACCAGTTTCTGACATATAATAGGTATACTCAACACACTGTTTTCTTAATCTCATAATCCATGATGGTATAATCAGTATCACAAATCACAGCCCGGGTTTCCTGATTTCTATTCCAGTGTTGGAATGGTGATCATGAACATACTGCTGGGAATATCTGACCTACAGAAGACTAGGAAATTAAGGTCAGTGAGTGAAGGAGAGTTATTACCCTTGAAAGCTGAGTAAAGAAGTCTGGACATGATACATAAATCAAGAAGTCATGGTAAGCCTCTGGAGTTCTTGCATTGTTGAATGACAGGTTGAACGTAGTGGAGAAGCACATCTCTGAACTTCCCCTCAAAGTTTCCAAGAGGTTGTTTACAACCCCTTGAAAAAGAAGTTGAGGGCCCCCCAGCTAGAATGTGCAGGATAAACATCCACAGAAGATTTCCTCCCAGACCCCTGAGACCAGTAATCTTTACCAGCTTCCCCCTGTTCTTACTGACTGCTCTCCCTAAGGGTGTCCTCTCTCCTTCCTTCTTCAACCCCCATTTACTTCTGTGGAGCTAAGTACCTCTCACTGAAAATTTATCTGAAATTTTCTGTTCCAGGAAAGTCTACGTACCATGTGATGTATTCATCTCTCTACTCTCAGCCAAGATTTCACAGTTCTCATCTACAAGGCTGGAATGTCTTAGACCAAAGACAGTGATAGGGCCAGGCCTGTTCTTGTAATTATAGAAATTTTCAAAGATTAAAGCTAGGAGTGCCCGGAGAAACAATTTTTTTTCAATACCCTCATGATAAAGATGAAGAACTGAATCCTAGAAAGAGTATTGTAGTGGGGAGTAGCAGGAGAGACTCGCCTAAAGTCACACAGAGCCTGTACCAGAACCCAGGTCTCCTAACTCCCAATCCAGTACTATTTTTACTACACCAAGTTCAACTCCTGAGATTTTTCCTCAGTCCATACTTGCAATTTCTGGTCCCCAGTTTCCCTCTAGCAGTTCTCCTTCAGGGAAGCATTTTAGTTCACACCATTCCCCTTTCCCACCTGACTCAGAAACACCATGAATTGATCCCTTCATTAAATTTTTTCTTACTCTAGGGGTTTAGACTTAAGTGGTTTTCTCAGCCAATTCTCTCACCACAGTTGGAACCCAAGAGCAGACAGGAATGTCTCTAACTTTGTCCCAGGATTGCATCTGCCAGGGCTAGTTGTACATAGTCTCAGCCAATGAAGTGGCAAAGAGGAAACTGTCATTCTAAAGTGTCTTAGGACCAGGCTCCACTGAAATATTTTCATCTATCCTGGGACAGGAAACTGGCTGCCTATTTACAGGACTGGCCTAAGAAGGAATGGAATGAAAACAATCGTGAATCCAAAACCTTCCTTGATTACCAAAAAATAGGCAAAGAAGTATCATTTTGGAGTATCTCAAAACCCAGGCTGAAGATGTTTGGTGATATGGTGAATGGCTTGACACTTCAAACCTGGCTATTAGGGCTCCACTGAAAGGATGTTCTCATTGGGAATGGAGGAACAGAAGGGTAGTTAACCTTGGTGGACTGAAGTAACCTCTAAAGATGGCATCTATGCACCCAATGACCTGCTCAACTACTTGGAAGATTTGTGCCAGGGATAACCCATCAGATCACTTTATTACAGGATGTGAACTTAAACATTTCACCTGGCTAGTGTCCCAGGAAGTATAAAACTGGGCAATGAAGTGCAACTCTAAGCTGTCTTCAAAGGCCAGAACTAATGACTATAATCAACTCCATGTGGGGAGATAGTAGGGTAGCATTAGTGAATGAGCATATCTGATTTAGAAAGTGAATCCAACATTAACAATAGAAGAAGGATCAGGGCATCACAAAGATGTAGAGGTGTGGGGAAAACCAGGCTTA
The DNA here is from genome assembly GCF_059928025.1 of Delphinapterus leucas. Taxonomy (NCBI): domain Eukaryota; kingdom Metazoa; phylum Chordata; class Mammalia; order Artiodactyla; family Monodontidae; genus Delphinapterus; species Delphinapterus leucas. The sequence continues at coordinate 75,979,075 of NC_143150.1, read as the reverse complement.
GCTAAAAAGGAGTCTACTGATATGACAATGAGTTTGGGCAGAATGGCTATGGAGCACTAGACCAACATGTACAGTTTGTTAAATTCTTTGCAGATCATAACAAGATAGCTCATAGATGTATGTTTCCCCCATGGAAAGAATCTGAGGATGAATCCCAGGATTCCAGATCTAGCTTTAACACTGACTAGGCTAGGTATTACCTGTCTCAATGTCCCCATCTGTACAATGGGAGGTAGTCAAATTAGATAATGACCTTTCCACTTATTACATCATACATGATGTTCTGTGGCAAACCTAGCATTATCTTTGAGCTACAAAAGAGAACTTGTGGGATGGCAGGAATTAGGCTACTGTGGCACCTTAGTTAATTTCTGACTATGCCAGAAGCTGCTTTCAACTTCTATTCTCTGGAGTTCCATTTCAAGAGACAGTTTGGAAACTCCTTAGGCCATGAGATGTCCATGCTAGGGTCAGTAAGGCTCTCTTCTGCTCTGATGTTATTCCTAGTTTGCTTTCCTAAATGGGGCTTGGAGGTAGAATTTCAATAACTCTTTTAACCAAATGCAAAAATTGTTTGGCTTCTTTGTACCTGCACTCCCCATTCTCCCTCTTATTAATCTACATTAATTAATTTTCTGTACAAGAGCTCAGCTTAAGACATTGCAATCCAAAGTCTTAGCTGCCTGATAATAGGCCGACTGTATCAGAGGGAAGAATAATGCCTTCACCACTCTTCTTTTCCACAGGGAATAGGAAAAAGAAAAAAATATGCAAAGTGAGTTGACACCTGAAGAAAAGAAGAAAAGGCTTTTTCTGCACAAGCAAAAGATAGGAAAGTGGTAGAAGTTGCTTTGGGCAGGAGTCCCCAACCCTCAGGATGCAGACCAGTACCAGTCCATGGCCTGTTAGGAACCAGGCCACACAGCAGGATGTGAGCAGTGGGTGAGTGAGCAAATCTTCATCAGCCACTCCCCATCGCTCGCATTACCACCCCACCCCATCCATGGAAAAATTTTCTTCCATGAACCCAGTCCCTGGTGCCAGAAAGGTTGGGGAACCCTGGCTTAGGGGATTCAGAAAACAGTGATCAGGAAATTGAGTCGCTGCTAACATTGGCATATGACCTTAAGCCAACTGAATGGGACCGTAGGCTACATCAATAGGTGTGTGAGCCCCAGATCAAGGGAGATGGTCATACTGCTTTACTTCATTTAGACTCTACATAGTGATATACAATTAGTTCTGGAATCCCTATGCTCAATTTCTTTCTCAAAATAAACGTATACTCATGGTAAATAATTTGAAATATATGAAAAGATAAAGAAGAAAATAAACATATGATTGCTTAGATACCACTTTTAAAGTGCCAATGAATTTTCTTTTTTCCGTGAAGATTTCTCTCTCTCTGTCTCATATATATATATATATATATATATATATATATATATATATATATTTGTGTGTGTGTGTAATTTAAAAACTTTTTTTTACAAACTTGAGGTAATAGAGCCTGCGTGTGACAAAGGCTGTAGATCATGGATGGGTGTCAAAGTTTTATCCTCTGCTCCCAGCTTTCCACAACTACCACCACCTCTTCTACAGTGATTATATTCTCTACAAATGCTGTATTTGGTTCCTTTGAAGCACTTATGCAAGTTGTAATTATGTATTTTTCTGTAGATATGTTTGTTCATTGCTTAAATCCCCACTGGATTTGGAGCTGTCTTCAGCAACAATTGTGTTAGGCTCTTCAGCTCTCTATTCATACTAGTGCTTAGCACAATTACAGGGACATAATAGACTTTCCCAAAGTGTTCATTGAATGAATGGATGATATGTCTGTGGCCCCATAAGCCCAAAAGAAACTACAGTGTCAGGGTCTTAGAAAGAAAAGTCTTAGCCTGTAAATAGGGAACATGACTTTCTGACAGAATTGCATTCTTAGTTATTTATGATGGATATTTTGATATATATCTTAAAAAACATTAAATTTTATCTTTTATATAAGACATATAAACAGCAAATGTCCTCAAATTATCCCTGATCCTCTTTCATATCCTTGAACTTTCTCACTCCTGTGGATAAGGTGAAGAAAGGAGTAGAAGTGAGGGGTAGAATGGAGAACAGAAATGGGGTTGTGGTGAAAGATGGGTGAGAGGTGAGATAGGGAGAGGATAAGGGGTATAGGTGAAGGATGTATTTCACATTCACTACTTAGTAACCAACCAGTAATATTTTTAACATGTTGAAATCTGTATCGAAAATCCCTGCTTCATTGTCATGTTAGCTTAGAGGGGACTGCCTAGTGAACTTCACCTGTGCCAGAAGACATTTCTGAAGCCTGAGGCAGGGCTTGAGGGAAGTCTTGAAGGGAAATAGGAGAAATTACAGGCTTTACTCAGGTGGTTCTTCATGGGATAGGGCCCCTTACACAGGGTCTGCTTTTTCATGGTTATCCATAAACCTTCCCAGTCCCTGTTTGCTGCCTAAAATCAATAGAAACTGTGCCCATTTAAATGAGAGCTTATTCCCTGTTATATATCGAATCTAAAAACAAAATGGTTCTGATGAACCTAGGGGCAGGACAGAAATAAAGATACAGACGTAGAGAATGGACTTGATGACACGGTGAGGGGGAAGGGTAAGCTGGGACGAAGTGAGAGAGTAGCATTGACATATATACACTACCAAATGTAAGATAGATAGCTAGTGGGAAGCAGCTGCATAACACAGGGAGATCAGCTCAGTGCTTTGTGATCACTTAGAGGGGTGGGATAGGGAGGGTGGGAGGGAGGTGCAAGAGGGAGGGGATATGAAAATATATGTATACATATAGCTGATTCACTTTGTTATACAGCAGAAACTAACACAACACTGTAAAGCAATTATACTCCAATAAAGATGTTAAAAAAAAAGATGACCCCCATCATGAGATCCAGCCAACAATATTAACATAAGCAATTTAAAAGTCCAATCTCATCTTTATCTTTAAGATGAAATGTAATTTAGAGGGGAAATGTCACACTATAGTCAGAAGACTGCACTTCAAATGCTAACTCCATCACTTCCTAGAGGTGGCAAGTCATTTCACCTCTATGAGCCTTGGTTTCTCATTTGCAAACAAGCTAATAATCTCTCCCTCCTAGCTTTTTGTAAGGATTAATTTAAGTGAAACTATGTCTGAAAAATCTGTAGCACACCTCTCATACCAAAATTGGTGTTCATAATTAGTTTGATCTCCCCAATGTCATTAATAACTGGATTTGAGCCAAGTTTGAGGTCGCAGTTTTCACAGGTGAAACTACAATGTGAAGAAGGGAGATAAATAAGTTACGTGGGTGGGATGGGGTTAAGGAGTAGGAAGGCATAGATGACCTATGTAAAGGGGGTACTTGACCTAAGATTAAGCAAAAAGACAGAATCCTCATCAACTTCCAACTTTGAATTTTTATGTCACAGCTTATTATATAGTCTCTAAAAAGAAGGAAAGCAGTAGATTTCCATGGTTTTGGATCATACAGAGTGGAGCTGCCCTATTGTCTGTAGTATTGGGCTGTGGAAATGAGTTGTCCTAATTTTTCTACAAGAATTATGTTTGGTTGCTCTCACCTGAAAGCACAATAGTAAATAATTGAGACAGGGCTTAAGGTGATGTGTTCAGTTGTATCTTCCCAACACTGAAAACTCAGTTTAAAGAGTGAAATATATACCTTGGTATATATAAAACAGAAAAATTGTTTAAATTTTATTTTTTATCTGAATGATATTTCAATGCTATAAGCCCAAATCTTGACTTCATTAAAAATAAAAATAAAACACTGGCCTGGGGCCCAAGATACATGGGTTAAAATTTTGTCTCTCCCATGGATTTTGAATTAATTCTCCTCAATGTCATCTGCAAAATGGGCATAAGAAGAAACCACCTAAAGTGAATTAGAGAGAGAAAAAGACTGGAGAAAAAGAACAAAGCATCAATGAACTATGGAATAAATTTGAGTAGCCATAATGCATATAATTAGAGTCCATGAAGAAATGGGTTGAGGGATACAAATAAAACATTTAAAGCAATATTGGCCAAAAGTTTTCCAAAATTAATGAAAATTATAAAACTCCAGATCCAAGAAGTTCAATGAACCCCAAGTACAAGAAATAAGAACAAAACTACATTAAAGCATTTCATATTCAAATTGCTTAAAACCAGTGATAACAGAAAATCTTAAAACTAGCTAGAGGAAAAAGGCTACACACAGAATAAGGAAGAAAAATTTGACATGAGATTTCTTATCAGAAGGAATGCAAGTGAGAAGACAAAGAAGGAAATACTGAAAGAAAAATACTTTCATCTGTAATTCTTAAGAGCAAATATATATATATCATAAACAAAGATGGAATAGAGAAACTTTCAGACATACAAAAGCCGAAAGTTTTCAGTCAGCAGACCTGTCTCTAAGAAATGTTAAAGTATATCTCTTATGCTGAGGAAATATGGCACCAGATGGAAACATGGATTTACACAAAATAATGCATATATAAAAATATTTTAATCTAATTATTTAAATCAATTATAAAGACAATAACAGCAAAAATCATCTTTAAAAAGATATGTAGGTACATGTGTGATCTCACTAGCAATCAGAAAATTAAAAACAGCAATTTTAATGAATATTACATTACATGTGCATTAAATTAGCCAAACTTTTGAATATATAATGATACTGGTTTGGAATTGATGGATCCATTCATTGAAGCTTGCCCTTCAAATTGATATTACTTTAAAAATAGTCAAGGATTATAGAGAAACATAAAAATGTTTTAAATCTTTCACACAATAAACATTTCCCATAAATTTAGGCAGAGAGTAAGTCAAGGAAAAAATACATATATAAAGTTACTCATTTTAGTGTTATTTTAAACAATGTGCAGATATGTCCCTGGTCTGCCAGTGGGTAAGACACCATGCTCCCAATGCAGGGTGCCTGGTTTGATCCCCGGTTGGGAAACTAGATCCTGCATGCTTGCCACAATTAAGAGTTTGCATGCCACAACTAAGAGTTCACATACCAAAACTGAAGATCCCACATGCTGCAACTAAGCCCTGGTGCAACCAAAATAAATCAAATAAATAAATAAATAAATATTTAAAAAGAAATGTGCAGCAATTCATGTACAATTGACTGTTGAGCAACACGAAATTGAACTGCACGGGTCCACTTATACGATTTGTTTTTAATAGTAAATACTACAGTACTACATAATCCATGGTTGCTTGAATCCAAGGAGGCAGAACTGTGGATATGGAGGAACAATAGTTATGAAGGAACCACAGGTACATAAGGCCAACTATACATTATACATGGATTTTTGACTGTGCAAGAGTCAGCATCTCTAACCCCTACATTATTCAAGGGTTAACTGCAGTTGATTATGATATACGTCCTGTATATAATATCAGTTATCCATTAAATTTGTAATTAGTAAGATTGTGTAGCAAATATGTAAAATCCTTACAAAGCTCAGCAATTGAAACAGATAAAATTGAATTTTTTCTATGATCACAACTACATAAAAATGATGTTTGTGGATAAGGATCTAAGAGACCATGGAAAAATTGAAATTTGATTTATCAGAGCAATAAAGTGGAGGTGTAGTGTTTTCTTTTCCTTGCTTTTTTATTAAGCTGTTTCATTTTTTGTAAAGTAAAAATAAAAGTCATAAAACAGATACCATTTTTGTCCCCAGACTGTTGTAAGAAATGAGGTGATAATGATTACTTATGAAAGACCTTTTATAATTGCTAAAATGTTATTCTGCAGTTTTAAACTGATTGCTTAATTGATTTAAAATTATTTAAACATAATTCCCACATAAATAAATTAATAAAAGGTATTACCTGGAACATTGTATTTCTCAGTAGTCTCCAAACTAGTGTTTTGTTTGAACATTGTAAAACAAAGCCAGAAAAATATTGGAAGAAATAATTGCCAAAATCATCCCAAATTTGATTAGAAGCATTAACCTGCACATCCAAGAACTTCAACAAACTACAAGTTGGATAAACATCCACACCTAGAGACATAATAGGTAAAAACTGCCAAAAGATGGAGAGAATCTTGAAAAAAGCAAGAGAAAAAATGATTATTTACATACAAAGAATCCTCAATAATATTTATAGCTGATTTCTGTTCAGAAACCATGGAGGCCAGAACGAAGTAAATAGTATGACATATTCAATGAGGTGTCCTTTCAGAAAAGACTGGCAGCCAATCACTCTATATCCCATAAAATTATCCCTCAAAAAATAAAGAATAAATTTAGACATTCTCAGGTAAACAAAAACAGAAGTTTTGCTAGCAAATTTCCCTACCAGAAATACTCAATACATTTTGAAGGGTTTATTTAAAAGACGTGAAGTCATATAGAGTATGTCTCTGAACATGATGGAATTAAATTAGAAATAAAGAAACAAACAATATTTGGAAATTCACAAATATGTGGAAATTAAACAACACACTCCTAAATAACCAAATGCCCTCTGAGGAAATCACAAAAGAAATTAGGAAATATTTTGAGATGCATAAAAAAGAAAACACAGCATATCAAAACATATGGTATGTAGCTAAAGCAATGCTTAACAGGAAATTTATAGTTTCAAATCCTTTAAAATGAAGCAGAAATTAAGACATTCCAAGATAAGCCAGAACATAAAAAAATTGTTACCAGAAAATCTGTCTATGAAAATTATGAGAGTCTTTCAAGAAGAAAGTAAAGAAAAATAGACAGGAACTCAAATTCACATGAAAAAATAAAGTACACTGGTAAAGGTAACTACATAGCTAAATAGAAGAGGTATAAAATGATTTTTATTTATAACTCCATTCTTCTGTTTTGAAAAAGACATTATCATTAAATTATAATCATAAAATTGTGTTAATGGGTTGCTTAAAAGGCTAATTTGCATGATGATAGCATAAAAGAAGGATGAAGGTAATGAAAGTATATTACAGCAATAATTTTTTTCATAATATTGAAATAAAGTTAATTTAATAAAAATGATTATTTTAAGCTAAAAAGTTAACCAGGGCAAAGACTAAAAATAGCTCAAAATATAGTAAAACGGGGGGGTGGGATATACACTAGAAAATACCTACATAACACAAAAAAGAAGGCAGTAATGGAAGAATAGAGAAACAATAAAGACATAAGACATATAGAACATAAACCATAGAATGACAGATATAAAGCCAACACTGTCAGTAGTTACATGAAATGTGAATAAATGTAACACATTAATCTAAAGGTAGAAATTGGTAGAATGGATTTTTAAAAACCATACAACTGTATGATATCAAAGACACACATAGTTGAAAGTAAAAGGATGGGGGAAAGATATACCATGCATACCATGCAAACAGTAACTAAAAGAGCTGGAGTGACTACACTAATATCAAACAAAATAGAATTTAAGAAAAAATTATTAATAAATATAGGAAAAATACATTTTGTAATGATAAGAGAAACAATTTCATCAGGAAGATATAACAATCATAAGCATAGGTACAACTACCAGCAGAGTCTCAACTTGCATGAAGTGAAAACTTACAGACTGAAGAAAGAAGTAGACAATTCAGCAACAGTAGTTAGAGATTTCAGTATTCCACTTTCAATAATGGATACAACTAATCAGAGATTCATAAGGAAATTGAGGAGCTGATGAATATGATAAACCAGCTAGACCTAACACACATCTGTAGAATACCTGACACAACAAAAATAGAATACAAAATCTTTCCAAACACATATGAAATATTCTTAATGTTATACAACATGACAGACCATACAGATATGCTCAATAAATTTTAAATTGAAATGATAAAAGCACGTTGTTTAATCATACTGGAATAATATTAGAAATCAACAGTAGAAGGGAATATGAGCACTGCACAAATACGAGAAAAATTTAAAACATACTTCAAACAATCAATGAGTCAAAGAATTACTCACAAGGGAAATGAAAGTACTTTGAAAACAAAGCCACACGATACCAATCTTCTGGGATGAAGCTAAAGCAGTAGTCAGAGGCAAATTTATAGCTGGAAATACCTATATTAACAAAGAAAAATGTCAAGCCAACATCCTAATATCTTGCATTAAGAAACAAGTAAAAGAATAACAAACAAAAAGCAAGCAATAGAAAGATAATAATAAAGATTATAGTGGAGATAAGTAAAATAAAGAATAGAAAAATAATAGAGCAAATCAGCAAAAGTTGAGTCCTTAAAAATATTAACAATATTGACAAAATTTTAGCCACACTGATCATAAAAAATAGAGGAGACACAACTTATCAAAATCAGAAATGAAAGAAGGAACATTACTATGAAGCTTAAAAAATAAATATGAAGAAAATACTATGAACAATGATAGGCCAATAAAATAGATAAATTAAGTGAATAAACAAATACCCAGAAACACAAAAACTACTGAACTAACAAAGAAAAATATAGAAAACCTGAATAAAGCTTTAAGTTAAGATATTCATTAAGCAATACAATATATATCCATACACAAAATCCTGGGCCCAGATTTCTTCAGTGTTGAATTCTATCAAATGTTTAATTAATACAAATTAATCACAAACATTTACAAAACTAAAAAAGATGTTTTGTAACTTATGCTATCAGGTCAGTATTATCCTGATATTGAAAGCAAAACAAAAAATTACAAGAAAATTAGAGACCAATATCTCTTATTAAGATAGATGCAAAAATTATCAATAAAATACAAGCAAACTAAATAGAGCAGCATATAAATATGCCTGTACATTAATGCCATTAGTATTTATCCAAGGAGTGATAGGTTGATTCAATATATAAAAATAAATCAAAATAATACACCACATTAAGAGAAAAAAAGAGGAAGATTCACCTAATGATCTCAATAGAGAAAATAAAAAAACATTTTACATGATAAAAAGCACTCAATCTTAGTAAACTAGGAACAGAAGGGAACTTCCTCATCTTGATAAATAATATATAGAATATTTTAAATGCCTAGAAATTGTGGAGTTAAAAAGTACAATAACTGAAGTAAAAAAAACAAAACTCAGTAGGAGGCTTAATATTAGATTTGGCTGAGAGACAAACTAGCAAATTAAAGGCAGGTTAATTGAGATTATCCAGCTTGAGTAACAGAAAAAAGAAGAATGAAAAAACATGAACAGGGCCTTAGAGATCTGTGGGACACCATCAAAATTCTAGCATACACATATTAGGAGTCCCAGAAAGAGAGGAGTAAAAGAAAGAAAGAAAAAGAATATTTGATAAAGTAATGGCCAAAAGCTTCTCAAATTTATTGGTCTACACATCCAAGAAGCTCAAAGAATTCTGATAGAATAAAATCAAATAGACCCACAACTAGACACATAATAGTCAAACAACCAAAAGACAGAAGGAATCTTGAAAGCAGTCAGAGAGAAGTGATTCACCACATACAATGGATCCTCAAAAAGAATAATAGCTGATTGCTCATTGGAAACCATGGATACCAGGAGAGAGAGAATGACATACTTAACTACTGAAAGAATAAAACCTCAGGAAATAATTTTATATATTATAAACCTATCCTTCAAAAATGAAGAATAAGAAGTTGACCAGGATGGCAAAATAAAAGCCTCCTGAACCTTCTTCCTGCAAATATATTGAATATACAGATACACACTAATTCCCTCTGAAAGAGATCCAGAAGCTAGCTGAGTGATTCCTACACATTGGGTGAATTAGAAAATACCCACACTGAAACACTGAAACTTTTATCATAAACTTCACTGCTACTACTGTATTGTATGATCAGCAGGGAATCTTTCACTCCCAGGTTCTCTCCGTAGGGCAAAGGATTTATACCACTTCAGCTTTTCAGAGTCCCACCCAAGTTCCTACCCAAGGCACCTAACTCTGAAATGCACCTGCGCTTGTGTCCATGAGATCCACAGGAATATAGCAAACAGAAGGAAGTACTTAATGTGCATGCAAACATTTGCCTTGGTGATCTCACTGAGGCACAGTTCAGAGAGCAAGCAAAAATTCCTATCTCCCAGTTTCCCTGAAGGAGATTTGTCTACATAGTTTAAAAGCAGCTACTTAAGGGTCAGGTTTCTAATTTAGCATGCAGCTAGGGACTGGCTTCAATCCTCCCTAAAGAATGGGGACTCTAGCAGACACCTCCCCTGCCTTCTGACCCCAGCCCACTCTAGTAATAAAACCAATACACCAGTTTCTCCCTGGAAAGAACTTGTACATGTGTCTGGCACACACAGATTTTATGACTGCTGCACAGACAACTGGATAGCCTGGCTCCAATAGCCAATGGGGCTTGCATTCACAAGTCCAATGGGATTGTAGGGAACAAAAAAATCAGTTCTTAATGGATGCAGGAGCATCCCTCCCCCACTCTGTCTCATACAACAGGGTCCAGCACAGAGGGAGCAAAGAAGCCCATCTCCATTTCTTCCCTGCAAAGGGATTAACTACATACTTTCACAGCTGTGACTTGAGGGCCCAGCTTTTAATCAGTCTTCATCTAGTTGCTGACTTTAATCCTCCACTTTGGGAAAATGATGGGTCTTTGTTCCTTGAATACTGGGAACTACTAAAAACAAAGTGGGTGGATTGGACAATCACAGAAGTTTGAGGGACAAAAGGGAGCTAGGGCTGGGCTGGTTGACAAGGCTTGTCTCCTACAGGACACCTTTCTGTGATGACTGGGAGAGGTAGCCTTTTTATCTAATGTGCAAAAACAGAGTCAAGGAAGATGAAGAAGAATATGTTCCAAAAGAAAGAACAAAATAAATCACCAGAAAGAGATTTTAATGAAATTAAGATATATATTTTTCCAGATAGAGAGTTCAAAATAACAGTCATAAAGGTGCTCACTGAGGTCAAGAGAGCAATGCATGAACAAAGAGAAAATTTCAAATATGAAATATAAACTATTAAAATGTACCAAATAGGAATCACAGAACTGAAGAATACAATAACTGAACTGACAAATTCAATAGAGGAATTCAAAAGAAGACTAGATAAAGCAGAAGAAAGAATCAGTGAACTAAAAAACAGGGCAGTGAAATTGATCTAAACAGAGGAGTAAAAAATTTTAAATAATGAAAAAGAGTGAAAATAGCTTAAAGGACTTGTAAGACACCATTGAACAGACCAATATATGTGTTATTGGTGTACCAGAAGGAGAAGAGAGAGAGAAGGGAGCAGAAAGCTTATTCAAAGAAAGAATGGCTGAAAACTTCTATAATGTAGGAGGAAAACAGATATCTGGATCCAAAAAAACAAAAAGACGATAAGAAGATAAATCCTAAGAACCTAAGAAGATAAATCCAGAAACCCACAATGAGCAATATTAATTAAATTTTCAAAAGTTAAAAACAAGGGGAGAATCCTAAACATAGCAATAGAAAAGCAACTGTTATATTACAAGGGAACCCCCATAACACTATCAGCAGATTTTTCAGTACAAATATCACAGGCCAGAAGGGAGTGGAATGATATATCAAAAGTGCTGGAAGGAAAAAATCCTGTCAACCAAGTGGGTTTTATCATATTAAAAGAGTCTTTCAACAATGAACACAATTGAGTTCTAGTATATTTCATCACCCCCAAAATAAAATCCATACTCATGTAGAGGCCCTCCTAATTTACCTCAGCCCTCAACAAACACTAAACTGCTTTGTGTCTCTATGGATTTGCCTACTATGGACATTTCTTACCAATGTAATCATAAAATATGTGGCTTCTTGTACCTGCCTCCTTTCACGTAGCATAATATTTTCAAGATTGATTAATGTTGTAGCCCATATCAGGACTCCAACTCATTTTATTCCTGAATAACGTTCTATTTTATGGATATACCACATTTTGTTTATTCATTCATCAGTTGATTGAGATTTGGATTGTTTCCATCTTTTGACTATTAGGAATAATGCTGCTTTGAACATATATTTTTTTTCCATTTTCTTGGGTATATACCTAGGAATAGAATTTCTGTCATATGGTAAAACCCACTGAGTTATACTCATTCCAAAGGTGATCTTAATCATATGTGAATTGTATATCAATGAAAAATTATCAAAAAATGTCATCAGGCATTCATTTTATAAATTTATAAGCTGATTAAAAAATTCATATGGCAATACAAATGACCTTCCCAAAACAATTTTGAAAAAGGACAAAGTTAGAAGACTCACACTACCTGACTTCAAGACATTATAAAGCTATAGTAATGAAGAAAGTGTGCTATTTTTATTAGTGTGTGTGTGTTTATAATGAACATTTATAATGAAGGGGGTGGGAGAAATCTTTCGAAGTTGATAGATATGTTTATGGACTTGATAGTGGTGATGGTTTCATAGGTGTATACTTATCCTCAAACTTACTGAGTTTTATAGATTAAATATTGATATGTCAATCATACCTCAATTAAGAGGTTTAAGTAAAAATAAAGTGTGCTCTTGGCATAAAGATAGATATCTAAACAAATGGAACAGAAAAAGAGTAGACCCATCCATGTGGAAATTAGTTCTGCCAAAAGTGCTAAGGCAATTTAATAAGGAAATAACAATCTTTTACAAAAAAGGTGCAGAGAAAACAGTAAGCTCATAGGCAAAATGCAAAATTCAGTGCCATATAAAAGGAACTTGAGGGCTTCCCTGGTGGCGCAGTGGTTGAGAGTCTGCCTACCGCTGCAGGGGACACGGGTTCATGCCCCAGTCCGGGAGGATCCTGCATGCCGCAGAGTGGCTGGGCCTGTGAGCCATGGCCGCTGAGCCTGTGTGTCTGGAGCCTGTGCTCTGCAGTGGGAGAGGCCAAAGCAGTGAGAGGCCTGCGTACCGAAAAAAAAAAAAAAAAAGGAACTTGAAATCGATCACAGACATAAATGTTAGCTAAAACTAAAAACTTCTAGAAAAAAAATAAAATCTTAGTGACCTTGAGAAAATAATTCTTAAATAAGAACAAAAACACAAAATATTAAAAAGGTCAATAAACTTGACTTCATAAAATTAAAAAAAAATTTTCTTCAGCAGACATACTAGGAAATGAAGAGGCAAGCCACAGAAAAGAATATATTTTAAAACTCTATACCTGATAAAGCACACATATCTAGAAAAAGAAATTTTATAACTGAAAGACAACCCAAAAAAATGGGAGAAAGTTTGATCAAAGACTTCAGTAAGGATGGTCTACCAATAGTAATAACCATATAAAAATATGTTCTAAATCATTAGTCATTAAAAAAATTAAAATTAAAACCATAATAAGACACCTATTGGAATGGCTAAAATGAAAAAAGACTAACCATAGCAAGTTTGGCAAAATTGTGGATGAACTAGGACACTCATACATTGCCAATGGGAGTGCAAAATGGTACAGCCATTCTGGAAAACAGTTTGACAGTTTCTTTAAAAGCTAAACACACACATACTATATGACTCAGTCTTTTCACTATTGCACTCCTAGGTACTTATCTAAGAGAAATTAAAAGCATATGTCCTTTCCTTGTACACAAATGTCTATAGTAGACTTGTATGTGAGAGCTAAAAACTGGAAACATCAAAAGGTCCATCAGAGGTGAATGAATAAAATATTGTGACACATCCATACAATGGAACTCTACTCAAAAATAAAAAAAAGAATGAACATTGTTGGACAATACAACATTAATGAAACTCAAGACAATTATTTAGAGTGAAAGAAGCCAGACAAAAAGAGTACACACTGTCATTCTATGTATAAAGCAAAGCTCTAGAAAATGAAAACTAATATATACTGTCAGAAAGAAGATTAGCATTGTCCCAAGAATATGATTGGGATGACAGACAGTGGCAGGAACAACAGGATAAAAACAGGTAAGTTGGGATTCCCTGGTTGCACAGTGGCTGAGAGTCTGCCTGCCGATGCAGGGGATGCGTGTTTGTGCCCCGGTCCGGGAAGATCCCACATGCCGCGGAGCGGCTGGGCCTGTGAGCCATGGCCGCTGAGCCTGCGCGTCCGGAGCCTGTGCTCCGCAACGGGAGAGGCCAAAACAGTGAGAGGCCCGCGTGATGCAAAAAAAAAAAAAAACAGGTTAAGTTTATGTAAAAGAATAAAATTAGAACATTTTTTAACACCATCCACAAAAATAAACTCAAAATGGATTAAAGACCTAAATGTAAGACTGGATACTATAAAACACCTTGAGGAAAACATGGGCAGAACACTCTATGACATAAATTGCAGCAATACTTTTTGGATCCATCTTCTAGAGTAATGGAATAAAAACAAAAATAAACAAATGGAAGATAATTAAACTTAAAAGATTTTGCACAGCAAAGGAAACCATAAACAAAATGAAAAGACAACCTACAGAATGGAAGAAAATATTTGCAAAGGAAGTGACCTACAAGGGATTAATCTCAGAAATATACAAACAGCTCAATATAAAAAAAACCAAACAACCCAGTTAAAAAATGGGAAGATCTAAATTGACATTGCTCCAAAGAAGACATACAGATGGCCAAAATGCACATGAAAAGGTGCTAAATATCGCTAATTAGAGGAATGCAAATCAAAACTACAATGAGGTATCATGTCACACCAGTCAGAATGGCCATCATAAAGAGTCTACAAAATATAAATGCTGGAGACGGTGTGGAGAAAAGGGAACCCTACTACACTGTTTGTGGGACAATCATTATGGAGAAAAGTATGGAGGTTCCTTAATAAACTAAAAATAGAGCTACCACATGATCCTGCAATCCCACTCCTAGGCATATAACCAGAGAAAGCCATAATTTGAAAAGATACATTCACCCCAATGCTCACTGTAGCACTATTTACACTAGTCAAGACATGGAAGCAACCTAAATATCTATCTAACAGATAAAATGATAAAGAAGATGTGGCATATATAGATAGATAGATAGATAGATAGATATAGATATAGATAGATATACACACAAACACACAATAGAATATTAGTCAGCCAGAAAAAATAAAGAAATAATGCCAACTGAAGCAACATGGATGGACCTAGAGATTATCATACTAGGTGAAGTAAGTCAGAAAAGATGAATATCACATATCTCTTATATGTGGAATCTAAAAAAAATGATACAAATTAACTAATTTACAAAACAGAAACAGTCACAGACATAGAAATCAAACTTACGGCTACCAAAGGGGAAGGATGTGGGGAAGAGATAAATTAGAAGATTGGGATTAACATATACACACTACTATATGTGAAATAGGTAAACAACAAGAAGCTACTGTGTAGCACAGGGACCTACACTCAATATTTTGTAATAACATGTATGGAAAAAGAATATATATATATATATATATATATACACACACATATATATGTATATACATAATTCAATCAATTTTTCTTATATCTTTATTGGAATATAATTGCTTTGCAATGGTGTGTTAGTTTCTCCTTTATAACAAAGTGAATCTGTTATACATATACATATGTTCCCATATCTCGTCCCTCTAGTGTCTCCCTCCCTCCCACCCTCCCTATCCCACCCCACCAGGCAGTCAAAAAGCACCGAGCTGACCTCCCTATGCTATGCGGCTGTTTCCCACTAGCTATCTACCTTATGTTTGGTAGTGTATATATGTCCATGCCTCTCTCTCGCTTTGTCACAGCTTACCCTTCCCCCTCCCCATATCCTCAAGTCCATTCTCTAGTAAGCCTGTATCTTTCTTCCTGTCTTACCCCTAGGTTCTTCATGACATTTTTTTCTTAAATTCCATATATATGTGGTAGCATACGGTACTTGTCTTTCTCTTTCTGACTTACTTCACTCTGTATGACAGACTCTAGGTCTATCCACCTCATTACAAATAGCTCAATTTCGTTTCTTTTTATGGCTGAGTAATATTACATTGTATATATGTGCCATATCTTCTTTATCCATTCATCTGATGATGGACACTTAGGTTGTTTCCATTTCGGGCTATTGTAAATAGAGCTGCAATGAACATTTTGGTATGTGACTCTTTTTGAATTATGGTTTTCTCAGGGTATATGCCCAGTTGTGGGATTTCTGGGTCATATGGTAGTTCTATTTGTAGATTTTTAAGGAACCTCCATACTGTTCTCCATAGTGGCTGAACCAATTCACATTTCCACCAGCAGTGCAAGAGTGTTCCCTTTTCTCCACACCCTCTCCAGCATTTATTGTTTCTAGATTTTTTGATGATGGCCATTCTGACTGGTGTGAGATGATATCTCATTGTAGTTTTCATTTGCATTTCTCTAATGATTAATGATGTTGAGCACTCTTACATGTGTTTGTTGGCAGTCTGTATATCTTCTTTGGAGAAATGTCTATTTAGGTGTTCTGCCCATTTTTGAACTGGATTGTTTGTTTTTTTGTTATTGAGCTGCATGAGCTGCTTATAAATTTTGGAGATTAATCCTTTGACAGTTATTTCATTTGCAAATATTTTCTCCCATTCTGAGTGTTGTCTTTTGGTCTCGTTTATGGTTTCCTTTGCTATGAAAAAGTTTTGTAGTTTCATTAGGTCCTATTTGTTTATTTTTGTATTTATTGCCATTTAAATAGGAAATGATTCAAAAAGGATCTTGATGTCATTTCTGTCACAGAGTGTTCTGCACCTGTTTTCTTCTAAGAGTTTGATCGTTTCTGGCCTTACATTTAGGTCTTTAATCCATTTTGAGCTTATTTTTGTGTATGGTGTTAGGCAGTGATCTAATCTCATACTCTTACATGTACCTGTCCAGCTTTTCCAGCACCACTTATTGAAGACGCTGTCCTTTCTCCACTGTACATTCCTGCCTCCTTTATCAAAGATAAGGTGACCATATGAGCGTGGGTTTATCTCTGGGCTTTCTATCCTGTTCCATTGATGTATCTTTCTGATTTTGTGCCAGTACCATACTGTCTTGATTACTGTAGCTTTGTAGTATAGTCTGAAGTAAGGGAGCCTGATTCCTCCAGGTCCGTTTTTCGTTCTCAAGATTGCTTTGGTTATTCGGGGTCTTTTGTGTTTCCACACAAATTGTGAAATTTTTTGTTCTAGTCGTGTGAAAAATGCCAGTGGTAGTTTGATAGGGATTGCATTGAATCTGTAGATTGCTTTGGGTAGTAGAGTCATTTTCAAAATGTTGATTCTTCCAATCCAAGAACATGGTATATCTTTCCATCTATTTGTATCATCTTTAATTTCTTTCATCAGTGTCTTACAATTTTCTGTATAAAAGTCTTTTGTCTCCTTAGGTAGGTTTAGTCCCAGATATTTTATTTTTTTGTTGCAATGGTAAATGAGAGTGTTTTCTTGATTTCACTTTCATATTTTTCATCATTAGTGTATAGGATGCCAGAAATTTCTGTGCATTAATTTTGTATCCTGCTACTTTACCAAATTCATTGATTAGCTCTAGTAGTTTTCTGGTAGCATCTTTAGGATTCTCTATGTATAGTATCATGTTATCTGCAAACAGTGACAGCTTTACTTCTTCTTTTCTGATTTGGATTCCTTTTATTTCCTTTTCTTCTCTGATTGCTGTGGCTAAAACTTCCAAAAATATGTTGAATAAGAGTGAGGCTGGGAAACCTTGTCTTGTTCCTGATCTTAGTGGAAATGCTTTCAGTTTTTCACCATTGAGGACGATGTTGGCTGTGGGTTTGTCATATATGGCCTTTATTTTGTTGAGGAAAGTTCCCTCTATGCCTACTTTCTGCAGGGTTTTTATCATAAATGGGTGTTGAATTTTGTCAAAAGCTTTCTCTGCCTCTATTGTGATGACCATATGGTTTTTCTCTTTCAGTGTGTTAATATGGTGTATCACTTTGATTGGTTTGCGTATACTGAAGAATCCTTGCATTCCTGGAATAAACCCCACTTGATCATGGTGTATGATCCTTTTAATATGCTGTTGGATTCTGTTTGCTAGTATTTTGTTGAGGATTTCTGCATCTATGTTCATCAGTGATATTGGCCTGTAGTTTTCTTTCTTTGTGACATCCTTGTATGGTTTTGGTATCAAGGTGATGGTGGCCTCGTAGAATGAGTTTGGGAGTGCTCCACCCTCTGCTATATTTTGGAAGAGTTTGAGAAGGATAGGTGTTAGCTCTTCTCTAAATGTTTGATAGAATTCGCCTGTGAAGCCATCTGGTCCTGGGCTTTTGTCTGTTGGAAGATTTTTAATCTCAGTTTCAATTTCAGTGCTTGTGATTGGTTTGTTCATATTTACTATTTCTTCCTGATTCAGTCTTGGCATGTTGTGCATTTCTAAGAATTAGTCCATTTCTTCCAGCCTGTCCATTTTATTGGCATTCGGTTGCTTATAGTAAGCTCTCATGATCTTTTGTATTTCTGCAGTGTCAGATGTTACTTCTCCTTTTTCATTTATAATTCTATTGATTTGAGACTTCTCTCTTTTTTTCTTGATGAATCTGGCTAATGGATTGTCAATTTTGTTTATGTTCTCAAAGAACCAGCTTTTAATTTTCTTGATCTTTGCTATCATTTCCTTCATTTCTTTTTCATTTATTTCTGATTTGATTTTTTTTTTTTTTTTGCGATATGCGGGCCTCTCACCTCTTTGGCCCCTTCTGTAGTGGAGCACAGGTTCCGGACACGCAGTCCCAGTGGCCACGCCTTATGGGCCCACCCACTCCGTGGCACGTGGGATCATCCCGGACTGGGGCACGAACCCGCGTCCCCTGCATCGGCAGGCGGACTCTCAACCACTGGGCCACCAGAAAAGCCCTCTGATCTGATTTTTATGGTTTCGTTCCTTCTGTTAACATTGGGGTTTTATTTGGTTGTTGTTCTTCTTTCTCTAATTGCTTTAGGTGCAAGGTTAGGTTGTTTTTTCGAGATGTTTCCTGTTTCTTAAGGTAGGATTGTATTGCTATAAACTTCCTTCTTAGAATTGCTTTTGCTGCATACCATAGATTTTGGGCCGTCATGTCTCCATTGTCATTTGTTTCTAGGTATTTTTTTTAATTCCCTCTTTGATTTCTTCAGTGATCACTTAGTCATTAAGTAGTGTATTTTTTAGCCTCCATGTGTTTATATTTTTTACAGATCTTTTCCTGTAATTGATATCTAGTCTCATAGTGTTGTGGTCGGAAAAGATACTTGATACAATGTCAATTTTATTAAATATCCCAAGGCTTGATTTGTGACCCAAGATATGATCTATCCTGGAGAATGTTCCATGAGCACTTGAGAAAATTGTGTATTCTGTTGTTTTGGGATGGAATGTCCTATAAATATCAATTAAGTCCATCTTGTTTAATGTATCATGTAAAGCTTGTGTTTCCTTTTTTATTTTCATTTTGGATGAAATATCTATTGGTGAAAGTGGGGTGTTAAAGTCCCCTACTAGGAATGTGTTACTGTCGATTTCCCTGTTTATGGCTGTTAGTATTTGCCTTATGTGTTGATGTGCTCCTATGTTGGGGTCATAAATATTTACAATTTTTATATCTTCTTCTTGGATAAATCCCTTTATCATTATGTAGTGTCCTTCTTTGTCTCTTCTAATAGTCTTTATTTTAAAGTCTATTTTGTCTGATATGAGAATTTCTACTCCAGCTTTCTTTTGGTTTCCATTTGCATGGAATATCTTTTTCCATCCCCTTACTTTCAATCTGTATGTGTCTCTAGGTCTGAAGTGGGTCTCTTGTAGACAGCATATATATGGGTCTTGTTTTTTTATCCATTCAGCCAATGTGTGCCTTTTGGTGGGAGCATTTAGTCCATTTACAAGTAAGGTAATTATCGATATTTATGTTACTATTCCCATTTTCCTAATTGTTTTGTGTTCGTTATTGTAGGTCTTTTCCTTCTCCTGTGTTTCTTGCCTAAAGAAGTTCCTTTAGCATTTGTTTTAAAGCTGGTTTGGTGATGCTGAACTCTCTCAGCTTTTGCTTGTCTGTAAAGGTTTTAATTTCTCCATCAAATCTGAATGAACTCCTTGCTGGGTAGAGTAATCCTGGTTGCAGGTTTTTCTCCTTCCTCATTTTAAATTTGTCCTGCCAGCCCCTTCTGGCTTGCAGAGTTTCTGCTGAAAGATCAGTGGTTAACCTTATGGGGTTTCCCTTGTGTGTTATTTGTTGTTTATCCCTTGCTGCTTTTAATGTTTTCTTTGTGTTTAATTTTTGACAGTTTTATTAATATGTACCTTCGCGTATTTCTCCTTGTATTTATCCTGTATGGGACTCTCTGTGCTTCCTGGACTTTTTAACTATTTCCTTTCCCATATTAGGGAAGTTTTCAACTATAATATCTTCAAATACTTTCTCAGTCCCTTTGTTTTTCTCTTCCTCTTCTGGAACCCCCTATAATGCGAATGTTGGTGTGTTTAATGTTGTCCCAGAGTTCTCTCAGACTGTCGTCAGTTCTTTTCATTCTTTTTTCTTTATTCTTCTCTGCAGTAGTTATTTCCACTCTTTTATCTTCCAGGTGACTTATCCATTCTTCTGCTTCAGTTATTCTGCTATGGATCCCATCTAGAGTATTTTAAATTTCATTTACTGTGTTGTTCATCATTACTTTTTTCATATTTCATTCTTCTAGGTCCTTGTTAAATGTTTCTTGCATTTTGTCTATTGTATTTCCAAGATTTTGGATCATCTTTACTATCATTATTCTGAATTATTTTTCAGGTAGACTGCCTATTTCCTGTTCATTTTTTAGGTCTGATGGATTTTTATCTTGCTTCTTCAACTGCTTTGGGTTTTTCTGTCTTCTCATTTTGTTTATCTTACTCTGTTTAGGGTATCCTTTTTGCAGGCTGCAGGTTCGTAGTTCCTGTTGTTTTTGGTGTCTGTCCCCAGTGGCTAAAGTTGGTTCAGTGGGCTCTGTAGGCTTCCTGGTGGAGGGGACTAGTGCCTGTGTTCTGGTGGATGAGGCTGGATCTTGTCTTTCTGGTGGGTAAGTCCACGTCTGTTGGTGTGTATAGGGGTGTCTGTGGACTTATTATGATATTAGGCCACCTCTCTGTTAATGGGTGGGGTTGTGTTCCTGTCTTGCTAGTTGTTTGGCATAGGTTGTCCAGCACTGTATCTTGCTGGTCGTTGAGTGAAGCTGGCTGCTAGTGTTGAGATGGAGATCTCTGGGAGATTTTTGCCGTTTGATATTATGTGGAGTTGGGAGGTCTCTTGTGGACCAGTGTCCTGGAGTTGGCTCTCCCACCTCAGAGGCAGAGCACTGACTCCTGGCTGCAGCAACATGAGCCTTTCATTCACATGGCTCAGAATAAAAGGGAGAAAAAGGAGAAAGAAAGAATTAGTAGAAATAGAAAGAAAGAAGAAAGAAAGGAAGAAAGAAATAAAGAAAGGAGGGAGGAGGGAGGGAAGGAGGGTGGGAGGAAGGAAGGAAGGAAGGAGGGAAGGAAGGAAAGAAGGAAAGAAAGAAAGAAAGAAAGGAAGGAAGAAAGAAAGAACATAAAGTAAAATAAAATAAACTATGATAAAATAAAATAAAGTTATTAAAATAAAAAATAATTGTTAAAAAATTTTAAAATATGGACAGATAGAACCCTAGGACAAATGGTGGAAGCAAAGCTATACAGACAAAATCTCACACAGAAGCATACACATACACACTCACAAAAAGAGGAAAAGTGAAAAAAAGTCATAAATCTTGCTCTCAACATCTACCTCCTCAATTTGGGATTATTTGTTGTCTATTGTGGTATTCCACAGATGCAGGGTACATTAGGTTGATTGTGAAGCTTTAATCCGCTGCTTCTGAGGCTGCTGGGCGAGATTTCCTTTTCTCTTCTTTGTTCTCACAGCTCCTGGTGCATGTAGCTTGCTGGAGGACATCTGTTCTTCACTCAGACAGGACGGTGTTAAAGGAGCAGCTGCTTTGGGGACTCTGGCTCAGTCAGACCCGGGGTAGGGAGGGGTACTGAGTGCAGGGTGAGCCTGCGGAGGCAGAGGCTGGCGTGACATTGCACCAGCCTTATGTTCGCCATGTGTTCTCCCGGAGAAATTGTCCCTGGATCCCGGGACCCTGGCAGTGGCGGGCTGCAGAGGCTCCCTGGAATGGGTGTGTGGATAGTGCCCTGTGCTCGCACACAGGCTTCTTGTTGGTGGCAGTAACAGCCTTAGTGTCTTATGCCCATCTCCCGGGCCTGTGCTTTTAGCTGTGGCTTGTGCCCGTCTCTGGAGCTCCTTTAAGTAGCGCTCTTAATCCCCTCTCCTTGCACACCAGGAAACAAAGAGGGAAGAAAAAGTCTCTTGCCTCTTCAGCACGTCCAGACTTTTCCCCGGACTCCCTCCGGCTAGCCGTGGTGCACCAACCCCCTGCAGGCTGTGTTCACGCTGCCAACCCCAGTCCTCTCCCTGCGCTCTGAAGTCAGAGCCTCAGCTCTCAGCCTCCGCCCATCCCAGGGGTGAGCAGACAAGCCTCTCGGGCTGGTGAGTGCTGGTCGTCACCAATCCTCTGTGCGGGAATCTCTCCACTTTGCCCTTCGCATGCCTCTTGCTGTGCTCTCCTCCATGGCTCCGAAGTTTCCCCCCTCTGCCACCCACAGCCTATGCCCACAAAGGGGCTTCCTGTGTGTGAAAACCTTTCCTCCTTCACAGCTCCCTCCCACTGGTGCAGGTCCCATCCCTATTTTTTGTCTCTGTTTATTCTTTTTTCTTTTGCCCTACTCAGATACGTGGGGAGTTTCTTGCCTTTTGGGAGGTCTGTGGTCTTCTGCCAGCATTCAGTAGGTGTTCTGTAGGAGTTGTTCCACGTGTAGATGTATTTCTGGTGTATCTGTGGGGTGGAAGGTGATCTCCACATCTTACTCTTCTTCCATCTTCCCGCTATAACTTAATCAATTTGCTATACACCTGAAACTAACACAACATTGTAAATCAACTATACTTAAATTTAAAAATAATTAATAATTAAAGAACAGATATGTTTACTATCTTGATTGTAGTTATCATTTCACAGTTGCATGCATGAAAGCTCACCAAATTGTGTATTTTCAGCATGTGTATTTTATTGCACATCAATCATTCCTCCATAAAGCTCTTGTGAGGGGGAATGTAGAGATGTAACAGTAGCTCTGAATACAACCTCTGTCAACATTCTACTAATATACCTATAAATACTCAGAAGAAAGATATAACCTCCGTCTCACATTGAAACTCAAATTTCTATCTAATTTAAAAATCTGGTAGCAAACTCTAAGTGTAAGGATAATTTAATTTAGGTAACTAGTTAGGAGTTGCCTCATGGCATAATTTGATTCATGATCTTGAAGTAGGAACATACTTCAACTTTTATCTACTTTCTTTTTGTGACACGGAGACCTATTTTTTATAACAACTATTAACTTGGATCATGTGAATTAATAAATACTGTCTTTAACGTTTTATAAAAGCAATTTCTATTTTTCTTGCCTCTTAGATCTAGTTTGTTTTTTCTACATCTTTATTGGAGTATAATTCTTTACAATGTTGTGTTAGTTTATGCTTTATTACAAAGTGAATCAGCGATATGTATACATATATCCCCATACTCCCTTCCTCTTGAGCCTCCCCCCCATCCCACCCATCTAGGTGGTCACAGAACACCAAGTTAATCTCCCTGTTCTACGTAGTTGCTTCCCTCTAGCTATGTATTTTACATTTGGTAGTGTATATTTGTCAATGCAACTCTCTCACTTCATCGCAGCTTCCCCTTCCCCTTTGCCCATGTCCTCCAATCCATTCTCTACGTCTGCATCTTTATTCTTGTCCTGCCCCTAGGTTCATCTGAACCTTTTTTTTTTGATTCCATATATATGTGTTAGCATATGGTTTTTCTCTTTATGACTTACTTCACTCTTGACTTACTTCACTCTGTATGACAGACTCTAGGTCCATCTACCTCACTACAAATAACTCAATTTTGTTTCTTTTTATGGCTTATATTCCATTTTATACATGTGCCACATCTTCTTTATCCATTCATTTGTCGACGGAAATTTACATTTCTTCTATGTCCTGGCTATTGTAAATAGTGCTGCAATTAACATTGAGATACATGCATCCTTTTGTATTATGGTTTTCTCAGGGTATATGCCCAGTAGTGTGATTTCTGGGTCATAAGGTAGTTCTATTTTTAGTTTTTTGAGGAACCTCCATACTGTTCTCCATAGTGGCTGTATCAATTTACATTCCCACCAACAGTGCAAGAGTGTTCCCTTTTCTCCACACCCTCTCCAGCATTTATTGTTTGTAGATTTTATAATGATGGCCATTCTGAGTGGTGTGAAGTGATACCTCAGTGTGGTTTTGGTTTGCATTTCTCTAATGATTATGTTGAGCTAATAGAAAGTTGAACAACACTCTCCTTACCCAGAAAATGCAGATATCAGAGGAATACCAACCTTCTCTTGTATATCACTTTTACTGAATCCAACCAGAGACTGTGTCTTCCAAAGACCAAGTGTACCATAAGTGAGGTGAAGACCAGGATGACTGGTTCATTGTATTCTGAGAACTTTGGTTCCCATAGGCAAAACGATCTAGGCAGGGATATAGGAAAAACACTGGTGTGACATAACTTTAAGAATTGTAGTTCTTATTGTACTCCATCAGAAAATCAGGCAATGTGAATAGGAAAATAGTGTCTCATAGCGAATGCAAATTAGCAACTAGGAAATGAATTAGAAACTTTTTATGTATATCAGCCTGCCTTCCAGCTTTAGAACTGAGGGAACACAGAAGTAGTCATAGAGTGGGACCAAGGGAGAGCTGTTTTGTTTTGTTTTTAAAATATATACAGAGTCTAAATATCCCTTACCTTGTTTAAAGTGATTTATATGCAGAATTCAGAAAAAAATATTAGAAAATGATGGCATCCACAATAAACATGCAAAAGTATAAGCAGCAAGAATAAACAATGACAACAGGTTGATGAAGAGTGAAAAAAAATGAGGATGAAAATGTACCAGGTTGCAACAACATAAGAAGTGAATAAAGTCAAGAAGGATTTCTTGGAGACTAAATCCAAAATAACACAGTTGAAATATACATTGAAGGCAATAAAGAACATGATTGAAACTGTGTTATCTGGAATTAGTGTTATGATGAATAATCTTGAGAAGCTATTCTGGAATTCAAAATAAAAGAATGATCAGATGAAAATATTATAAAGGGAGCATTTACAATGAATCAACAAATAGAGATATTGCATATGCCTTACTAACATTATTGAGAATGAAATAGCAATTACTGAATAGAAACATTAATCAAAGTTAAATAGATAATATATTTCTATGATCCTAAGATGAGCAAAGATATTATACACATAGAAATGCTCACTCTATACTAGTCTCTATGCCTAGAAATGTATTTTCAATATTTTTCATTTCACATATAAAAAGAAGAGTCTTAAAACACATCAGCCCACAAAACGAGTTATCTAGGAAAGAAAAATATTCACACTGACCTCACAATTCTTTAAACCAAATAATACCTTGAAGGTTTTGAGAAGGAAAGTGTGTGACCTGAGAATTTTATTCCTATTTTTATTTTGAAGGACAACATAAAGATATTCTCTCATGTACACATATGCACATATATCACTAATGTATTATTTTCTTAATTGAAAAAGTATTCTGAAATCTATCAATATGGTCCCAAATCTATTAAGATTTGAAATACACATAAATAATTTATCAAAAGACTGTTGGATGAGTATAGAACCAAGTATAAATAATGAGTTATGTTGAAATAATTACTGTAAATTTGGTTATAAAACAAAAATGTAAAAACAAAAATTTTTTAAAAGCTGTGTTATAGAAGAATGATGATGTTATCTGGATCCAATATGCCAGATTATGTTCATAAAGACAGTAAGTGGGCTAGTAAGCTGTTAAACTAATATTATATTGCTCAAAACAAAAAACATAGCATGTCATGCTTGGGGCTGACATATAGGAAAGTTTTTGTAGAACTTTAAGTTATCTACTCATTAAATTAAAAAGAGACTGTATACATTATAAAATACTGCAAAAGGAGGAGTAATGCAGGAAAAAGCTTTAAACTGAACAAAGAAAGTTATTTCATATTAAAAATTAAAGGATTATGGCCATGAACATTTATATTTCAAATAACATTGCATTAAAATTTATGAAAAAAAACGCCTTAGAAATATAAGTAGAAATTGACAGAAACACAGTAGCAAGAGACTTTAGCCTTTAAAAGTCCTTGACAGATGAAGTGGTCAAAAAAGAAGTAAGGTTGTAGATAAATTTTGAAACACAATCAAGTTTTATTTCCCATTTAAGTATATAAGTTTATCCCATACAAACATAATATATGATCTTTACAAATAATCATGGTATCACATACTAGGCCACAAAGGAAAAGTCGATAAATACTACAATGTAGACATTGTACAGAAAAGAATGAAACTATAACAGTATTATAAACAAAAGAGAAAGTGCTGTCAATGTATTAGACATTTTCAGTAATTCCTGGAAGAAGCAGATAGAATTGGACTGAACAGCCTGTCTGTCTCTCTTTCTGCTATTAGCTCAAGCTCACTAAAGTGAAATCAGTCAGTAGACATTACTCCAGTCTCTAACACTGTGTCCACTATATTATTGATCAGAAAGAATTATTAAGGAAACAGACTTACCTAATTGCAGAGGACCCTACACCTTCCATTGACACTAAACAAGACAGTATTACATTGATAAATATACATTGATAAGCAAGATTTTGCACATTTAAAGAAAATCAACAGCATAAAACAGAAGTTCCAAAATGAACAAATAGAATGATAAATTTGGAAGAATGATAACTCATGAAACAAGGTACTTAAAAGTATTAATTAGTATCCTCAGAGATATCAATAAGTTATTATAATCATAAAACAAAAGCAGTCTATTCTAGGAAAAAAGCAGTTATAGATAAAAAAAGTATACCCATAAAATGATAAATAAGATCACATAAATTGAAAAATCATTAGAAGGGCTTGAAAATGGAATGGTTATGGCTGGAGATTGAATTCATAATCTTAAAGTTGAGGAAACCAAATATATCACATGATGAAAGGGAAGAACAAGAATACTCTACCCAGAAAGGATCTCATTCAGATTCGATGTAGAAATCAAAGGCTTTACAGAAAAGCAAAAGCTAAACAAATTCAGCAGTGCCAAACAAGCTGTACAACAAATGGTAAAGGCACTTCTCTAGGTGAAAAAGGAAAGAGTATACAAGAAAAAGGAAGATTACAAAATGGGAAAAATCATTGACAAACATAATGGAAAGGTAGGAAATCATCCCTATGAAAATATGATATCAAAACTAGCAATCAGGGATTAAGAGCACTGCTTAAAGGAGTTCCAGAGACAGGTGCGAGACACGGTTATTAGCCCGGAACACAGAGACGGGCATGAGATGCTAAGGTTGCTGCTGCAGCCACCAAGTAGCCTGTGTGCAAGCACAGGTCACTATCCACATGGCCCCTCCAGGGATCCTGTGCAGCCCGCCACTGCCAGGGTCCCTTAACCCAGGGACAACTTCCCAGGGAGAAGGCACAGTGCGCCTCAGGCTGGTGCAACGTCACACAGGCCTATGCCGCTGCAAGCCTGCCCTGCATAAGTATCCCTCCCTCCCCTCGACCATAGTGAGCTAGAACTGCCAAATCAGCTGCTCCTTTAACCCCGTCCTCTCTGAGCGAAGAACAGACGCCCTCAGGTGACCTACACGCAGAGGCGGGGCCAAACCTAAAGCTGAACCCCAGGAGCTGTGCGAACAAAGAAGAGAAAGGAAATTACTCCCAGCAGCCTCAGAAGCAGCAGATTAAAGCTCCACAATCAACTTGATGTTCCCTGCATCTGTGGAATGCCTGAATAGACAAAGAATCATTCCACATGAGGTGGACTTTGGGAGCAAGATGTATTATTTTTTCCCCTTTTCCACTTTTTATGAGTGCATATGTGTATGCTTCTGTGTGAGATTTTTTTCTGTATAACATTGCTTTCACCATTTCTCCTAGGGTTCTCTTCGTCCAGTTTTCTCACTTTTTTTTTTACTTAAAATTTTTTTTCTTAATAATTATTTTTCATTTTAATAACTTTATTTTATTTAATCTTACTTAATTTTATTTTATCCTCTTTCTTTCTATTTTTTCTGCTTTTTATTCTGAGCTGTGTGAAGGACACGCTCTTGGAGCTCCAGGCAGGCGTCAGGGCTGTGCCACTGAGGTGGCAGAGGCAACTTCAGGACACTGTTCACAAGAGACATCCCAGCTCCACATAATATCAAACGGTGAAAATCTCCCAGATATCTCCATCTCAACACAAAGGCCCAGTTTCACTGAACGAGCAGCAAGCTACAGTTCTGGACACCCTATGCCAAACAACTAGCAAGACAGGAACACAACCCCACCCATTAGCCGAGAGGCTGTCTAAAATCATAATAAGGCCATAGACACCCCAAAACACGCCACCAGAAGTGGACATGACCACCAGAAAGACAAGATACAGCCTCATCCACCAGAACACAGGCACTAGTCCCCTCCACCAGGGAGCCTACACAACCCACTGAACCAACATTAGCTACTGGGGGCAGACACCAAAAACAATGGGAACTACGAACCTGTAGCCTGCATAAAGGATACCCCAAACACAGTAAGATAAGCAAAATAAGAAGGCAGAAAAATACACACCAGGTGAAGGAGCAAGGTAAAAAGTCACCAGAACAAACAAGTAAACAGGAAATAGGCAGCCTACCTGAAAAAGAATTCAGAATAAGGATAGTAAAGATGATCCAAATCTTGGAAATAGAAGAGAGAAAATGCAAGAAACATTTAACAGGACACAGAAGAATTAAAGAGGAAACAAGCAATGATGAACAACACAATAAGTGAAATTTAAAATACTCTAGAAGGGATCAATAGCAGAATAACTGAGGCAGAACAACGGATAAGTGACCTGGAAGATAAAATAGTGGAAATAACTACTGCAGAGCAGAATAAAGAAAAAAGAATGAAAAGAACTGACGACAGTCTCAGAGACCTCTGGGACAACATTAAACGCAACAACATTCGAATTATAAGGGTTCCAGAAGAAGAAGAGAAAAAGAAAGGGACTCAGAAAATATTTGAAGAGATTATAGTTGAAAACTTCCCTAATATGGGAAAGGAAATAGTTAATCAAGTCCAGGAAGCAGAGAGAGTGCCATACAAGATAAATCCAAGGAGAAACACACCAAGACACATATTAATCAAACTATCAGAAATTAAATACAAAGAAAACATATTAAAGGCAGCAAGGGAAAAACAACAAATAACACACAAGGGAACCCCCATAAGGTTAACAGCTGAACTTTCAGCAGAATCTCTGCAAGCCAGAAGGCAGTGGCAGGACATATTTAAAGTGATGAAAGGGGGAAACCTACAACCAAGATTACTCTACCCAGCAAGGAGCTCATTCAGATTTGATGGAGAAATTAAAACCTTTACAGACAAGCAAAAGCTGAGAGAGTTCAGCACCACCAAACCAGCTTTACAACAAATGCTAAAGGAACTTCTCTAGGCAAGAAACACAAGACAAGGAAAAGACCTACAGTAACAAACCCAAAACAATTAAGAAAATGGGAATAGGAACATACATATTGATAATTATCTTAAATGAAAATGGATTAAATGCTCCCACCAAAAGACAAAGACTGGCTGAATGGATACAAAAACAAGACCCGTATATATGTTGTCTAGAAGAGACCCACTTCAGACCCAGGGAAACATACAGACTGAAAGTGAGGGGATGGGAAAATATATTCCATGCAAATGGAAATCAGAAGAGCGCTGGAGTAGCAATTCTCATATCAGACAAAATAGACTTTAAAATAAAGACTATTAGAACAGACAAAGAAGGACCCTACATAATGATCAAGGGATCGATCCCAGAAGAAGATATAGCAATTGTAAATATTTATGCACCCAACATAGCAGCACCTCAATACATAAGGCAAAAACTAACAGCCATAAAATGGAAAACAGACAGTAACACAATCCTAGTAGTGGACTTTAACACCCTACTTTCACCAATGGACAGATCATCCAAAATCAATATAAATAAGGAAACACAAGCTTTAAATGATACATTAAACAAGATGGACTTAATTGATATTTATAGGACAATCCATCCAAAAACAACAGAATACACATTTTTCTCAAATGCTCATGGAACATTCACCAGGATAGATCATATCTTTGGTCACAAGTTTAGCCTTGGTAAAGGTAAGAAAATTGAAATTGTATCAAGTATCATTTCCGACCACAATGCTATGAGACTAGATATCAATAACAGGAAAATATCTGTAAAAAAAATTCAAACACATGGAGGCTAAACAATGCACTACTTAATAACGAAGCGATCACTGAAGAAATCAAAGAGGAAATCAAAAGGTACCTAGAAACAAATGACAATGGAGACACGACAACGCAAAACCTGTGGGATGCAGCAAAAGCAGTTCTAAGAGGGAAGATTATAGCAATACAATCCTACTTTAAGAAACAGGAAACATCTGAAATAAAGAACCTAACCTTGCACCTAAGGCAATAAGAGGGAGAACAACAACAACAAAAAAAAAACACCCAAAGTTGGGAGAAGGAAAGAAATCATAAAGATCAGACAAGAAATAAATGAAACAGAAATGAAGGAAACGATAGCAAAGATCAATAAAACTAAAAGCTGATTCTTTGAGAAGATAAACAAAATTGATAGACCATTAGCTAGACTCATCAAGAAAAAAAGGGAGAAGACTCAAATCAATAGAATTAGAAATGAAAAAGAACTGACAACTGACACTGCAGAAATACAAAGGATACTGAGAGATTACTACAAGCAACTCTGTGCCAATAAGATGGACAACCTCGAAGAAATGGACAAATTCTAAGAAATGCACAACTTGCTATGACTGAACCAGGAAGAAATTGAAAATATGAACAGACTAATCACAAGCACTGAAATTGAAACTGTGATTAAAAATCTTCCAACAAACAAAAGCCCAGCACCAGATGGCTTCACAGGAGAATTCTATCTAACATTTAGAGAAGAGCTAACACCCATACTTCTCAAACTCTTCCAAAATATAGCAGAGGGAGGAACACTCCCAAACTCATTCTACGAGGCCACCATCACCCTGATAGCAAAACCAGACAAAGATGTCACAAAGAAAGAAAACTACAGGCCAGTATCACTAATAAACATAGATGCAAAAATCCTCAACAAAATACTAGCAAACAGAGTCCAACAGCTCATTAAAAGGATCATACACCATGATCAAGTGGGGTTTATTCCAGGGATGCAAGGATTCTTCAAAATATGCAAATCAATCAATGTGATACACTGTATTAACAAATTGAATGAGAAAAACCGTATGATCATCTCAATAGATGTAGAGAAAGATTTCAACAAATTCAATACCCATTTATGATAAAAACCCTGCAGAAAGTAGGCATAGAGGGAACTTTCCTCAACATAATAAAGGCCATGTATGATATACCCACAGCCAACATCGTTCTCAATGGTGAAAAACTGAAACCATTTCCACTAAGATTAGGAACAGGACAAGGTTGCCCACTCTCACCAATCTTACACAACATATTTTTGGAAGTTTTAGACACAGCAATCAGAGAAGAAAAGGAAATAAAAGGAATCCAAATCAGAAAAGAAGAAGTAAAGCTGTCACTGTTTGCAGATAACATGATACTATACATAGAGAATCCTAAAGATGCTACCAGAAAACTACTAGAGCTAATCAATGAATTTGGTAAAGTAGCAGGATACAAAATTAATGCACAGAAATCTCTGACATTCCTATACACGATGAAAAATTTGAAAGTAAAATTAAGAAAACACTTCCATTTACCATTGCAACAAGAAGAATAAAATATCTATGACTAAACCTACCTAAGGAGATAAAATACCTGTATGCAGAAAATTATAAGACACTGATGAAAGAAATTAAAGGTGATACAAATGGATGGAGAGATACACAATGTTCTTGGATTGGAAGAATCAACATTGTGAAAATGACTCTACTATGCAAAGCGATTACAGATTCAGTGAAATCCTTATCAAACTACCACTGGCATTTTTCACAGAACTGTAACAAAAAATTTCACAATTTGTGTGGAAACACAAAGGACTCCGAATAGCCAAAGCAATCTTGAGAACGAAAAATGGAGCTGGAGGAATCAGGCTTGCTGACTTCAGACTATACCACAAAGCTACAGTAATCTAGACAGTATGTTACTGGCACAAAAACAGAAATATAGATCAATGGAACAGGATAGAAAGCCCAGAGATAAACCCACACACATATGGTCACCTTATCTTTGATTAAGGAGGCAAGAATATACAGTGGAGAAAAGACAGCCTCTTCAATAAGTGGGGCTGGGAAAACTGGACAGGTACATGTAAAAGTATGAGATTAGATCACTCCCTAACACCATACACAAAAATAACCTCAAAATGGATTAAAGACGTAAATTATAGCCCAGAAACTATCAAACCCTTAGAGGAAAACCTAGGCAGAACACTCTATGGCATAAATCACAGTAAGATCCTTTTTAACCCACCTCCTAGAGAAATGGAAATAGAAACAAAAATAAACAAATGGGACCTAATGAAACTTCAAAGCTTTTGCACAGCAAAGGAAACCATAAAAGAGATGTAAAGACAACCCTCAGAATGGGAGAAAATATTTGCAAATGGAGCAACTGACAAAGGATTAATCTCCAAAATTTACAAGCAGCTCATGCAGCTCAGTAACCAAAAAAACAAACAACTCCAAAAATGGGCAGAAGACCTAAATAGACATTTCTCCAAAGAAGATATACAGACTGCCAACAAACACACGAAAGAATGCTCAACATCATTAATCATTAGAGAGATACAAAGCAAAACTTCAATGAGATATCATCTCACACCATTCAAAATGGCTGTCATCAAAAACTCTAGAAACAATAAATGCTGAAGAGAGTGTGGAGAAAAGGGAACACTCTTGCTCTGTTGGTGGGAATGTAAATTGATACAGGCACTATGGAGAACAGTATGGAGGTTCCTTAAAAAACTAGAAATAAAACTACCATACGACTCAGCATTCCCACCTTGGGCATATACCCTGAGAAAACTATAATTCAAAAAGTGTCATGTATCAAAATGTTCATTGCAGCTTCATTTACAGTAGCCAGGACATGGAAGCAACCTATGTGTCCATCAACAGATGAATGGATAAAGAAGATGTGGCACATATATACAATGGAATATTACTCCGCCATAAATTGAAATGAAATTTAGCTATTTGTAGTGAAGTGGATGTGCCTAGAATCTGTTATACAGAGTGAAGTAAGTCAGAAAGAGGAAAACAAATACCGTATGCTAACATATATATATGGAATCTAAAAAAAAAAAAAAACAAATTGTTTCTGATGAACCTAGTGGCATGACAGGAAGAAATATCCAGGACATGGAGGGTTGGAGGGGTAGTTGGTTGGGATCAAGTAAGAGAGTAGCGTTGACATATATAGATTACCAAATATAAAATAGATAGCTAGTGGGAAGAAGCTGCATAGCACAGGGAGATCAGCTATGTGATTTGTGACCAACTAGAGGGGTGGGATAGAGAGAGAGGCGGGGAGTCTCAAGAGGGAGAGGATATGGGGATATATGTATACATGTGGCTGATTCACTTTGTTATACAGCAGAAGCTATCACAACACTGTAAAGCAATTATACTCCAAAAGAGATGTAAAAAACAAAACAGAAGTCTATAAACATCTATAAACAACAAACTTTGGAGAGGGTGTAGAGAATAGGCCACACTCGTACACTGTTGGTGGGAATGTAAATTGGTACATCACTATGGATTACAGTATATTAATTTATAAATAGTCAAAAATACAAGTCAATGTAATAAAATAAGTTAAAATAGGAATATGAAATTAATAGTTCTTCTTTATATATGTTAGCAGGTGATGCTTAGAAATGAATAAGATTCACTGTGGACCAATCTTTCAAAATAAAATATTGAGGAGGAAAAAAGCAAGTCACAAAAGAGTCCTTATTGTATAATTCTCTTCAGAAAGAGGAAAAGCTAATCTAGGTGAGAGATTGGAAACTTTTTCTGTTAAAGGGCCATATAATAAAGAATTTATGCTTTGCAGGCCTTATTTGGTCTCTTTGCAGCTCTTCAACGCTGCTGTTTAGTGCATAATCAGCCATAGGTAAAACATATATTAATAAGCATGGCTGTGTTCCAGTAAAATTCCATTTACAAAAACAAGCAGTGGGCCACATTGGGCCTACAAGCCACAGTTTACCAACTCCTGCTCTAAATTGTTTAGAGGTACATACACACATGCATCACTATAAAGAAAAGCAAAGGAATTATTACTATAAAATCAAAGCTATGGTTACCACTGAGAGAGAGGCAGGAGTTACAATTGACTAGGGATACATGGGGAAAGTCTTGGGAGACAGCAATATTTTATTTGTTGACTTTAGTGGTTATTATCATTGTATTGTATTATGTTATATATTATATTGTATATTGTTAGTATATTGTATTATTTGTATTATACTGCATTATTTGTATTGTATCACCATACAAATATGTGCTAATATATATGTATATATATGTATATATATATATATATATATATATAATACCCTTTCTGTATACTATATTTTACAATAACATTTTTTTCAATTAAAAATGTATAGGAATTGACTGGAAAGAAAAATGACCCAAGCAATACAAAGACAGAAAAAAGAATTCCTCACATACCATCCTTTGGTACATTTTAAAAGTCCTATAGCTTATTACTCCTTTTCACATGGGCTCACAAGATTCTCATTTAAAATTTGCAAGGAAAAAAGAGATACACACGAGCCATTGAGAGTGAAAGGACATTAACTCAAACACATTTTTCTTGTGAGGCCATCTCTTAGAGTCTCTGTGAAAGACAAACTTTGGGGTTAGCTGCACCTCAGTTTAAATCTGGGCCCTGCCACTTACTAACTAGAAGAACTTGGGCAAAGTTACTTAAACCTACTGAGCTTTAGTTTCCACATTTGCAAACTAGGGCTAGTAATAACTATTTTTAGAATTTCTGAATTGATGATAATGATAGAAATATGATTGATAAATAGATGACAGATATCCTAGTATAGTACTTATATATTTTTTCTGAATAAGTGCACCTCTGAGAACTTTCTTTCCCCAGTCATTTATTCCTTTATCAGAGCTATTAAATTAAATTCTACCAAGATTTCCTGAACATATGTTATGTACCTACCAGGCAATGGGCTCAAATTTGGCAAGATCCCAAAATCATTGCCCTTGAGAAACTCACAACCTAGGAGAGGAACCCAATGTGTTCAAGATCCACTCTGGGGCCCCTGAAGAAAGATGTTACAGGTTGGAGTCCCTGGAAATCAGAGTCAGAGATTAGCATGCAGGAGATACAATATTACGAGTACTTTGAGATCAACAACCATGTAAAGGGAGGAAAGGACACAGGATTGGGCAGAGAGAGAACTGAGCTGTGATAGAGTATCAGCAGAGGCCTCAGGTAATCCTACAGGGAATTCTGAAACTGGAATGATCCTTCAGAGTTGTCTTGAGTTGGGGTAAGGTGGCTAAGCCTTTATATATATATCCCTGTATTTATCACTCATTGGAGGCATACCTCTTTGCCTCAGCTGTGGAAAGGGGACATGACATTAGACAAGACAGCTCTTTACAAATGAGGAAATTCCTGATGCAAGTTGAAATATGAGGGCCATATTCCAATTGTCACTTCCAGCACTCCCAGTGAGGGAAGAAATTCATTCATTCCTGTAGGGAGATTAGGAAGCTCCTTAAAACCACCACAGATGTGTCACTGGTTGTTGAAATATTCTTTCTGTGTGTCTGCATTTTTTCTTGTCAACTATATCAAAAACCCCTCTTGGACTATACACACAGGAGGAACTCAATAAAAGTCTGGATCCCAAGAAATGCTGAGACCAGTTTTGAACTTGTTTAAAGAAAAAAAAAGGTGAAACAGGTGAGGGAGCTAATTTTGCATTTCTTGTTTTTCTTCTTTATTATGGTTTCTGTCCATCATTTTAAAAGTCTTTAATTAATGATACATTTTTTGGACTTCTGCCCTCAATGCAGAGGACATGTTACTGAAAATCAAAGAACTGAATAATAAATAACGGGCCAAGCAGTAAAGTGCTCCCCAGATGCAGAAATAGAAATTCAAACCCAAAGCAGAAAATGGTACAGCTCATTGTGATTACCAACATGGAGGGAGGGCCTTCTGCACAGATGGCTCCATCTCAATTAGTCTTCTTCATGTCAGGAGCTCTAAGAAATGCCTTGCCTGCTTAACTTGTGGCCTTAAACCCAGGGCACCTTAAAAAGCAGCTGGCTTGGATACAGTACAATGATTCAACCACTTTTATGGTTTAAACAAGGTTCTGTTTTCCACCCATCTAGATCCATAAAGTAGCTTTTCAGTCCTTTAGCTTCTGAGAATCAGAGGAAACTGGAGGAAGGGAAAACTCAGTTAAGGGCTCAACAAATTTGATTTAGTTCCCCAAACACTACCTGAGAACCTACTCTGTGCCAGGCCCTGGGTTGGGCCCAGGACAAACTGATAAATCAGACATATTCCCTGTCCACTAGAAGTTTCTAATATAGTGGGGTAGAGCTTCAGGAAATCAGACAATTGTAATACTGGTTGGATGGAGGGGGTGACACTCAGTAAAGAATGATGATAAGAACTATCTCTATTCGGGAGATAGAATTTCCAGGACTTGAGCCCAGTAAGGAATATATTTACACAGACTAAGTGAGAATCAATGAAGACCTAAGTACTTATGGAAATATAACCCATTCTTTGACCACCTAGCTGTGATCTCTAACATATGTCTTCCTCTACCTGAAGCAGAGACATCTTTTATCTAATCTGAACAAAGGTTCTAAGTCGTGCTTTTAAAGAAAATCTCACAGAGGTCATATATAGAATTTCTGGCTGGTCTGAACATTTAATGCTGTGAGGAGGGAGGAGAAGAAAGATGGGGAGGCAGTGGTGGTAAGTGGGGCTAGGGAGATAGTTGATCAGGAGTTGGATTTTGAAGGGCATTGTGATATACAGAGCTACTGTATAATATAATATACAGACAACCATCAAAGTGTTTTGAGAATGGAAATGACATGCTCATATTTTTTCTTTGTAATTAGACTTTTTATTTTGAGGTAATTATGAATTCACATGGAATTATAAGAAATAATACATAAAGATTCTTTGTACCCTTTACCCAGTTTCCCCAATAATGACATCTTGCAAAACTATAATACTTCACAAATAAGACATTGACTTTGATATTGTCAAGATAAAGAACATTTCCTCAATGATCCCTCATTTTTCCCTTTTATGAAAGCACCCCCTTCCCTCTGGCCACCACTAATATATTCTCCATTTCTATAATTTTATATTTTCAAGAATGTTATATAATGGAAGTATACATTATGTAATCTTTGGGGATTGGCTTTTTTAACAGTATAATTCTTTGAAGGTTCATCCAGGTTGTTTCAAGTATCAATTTTTTATTTTTATTGCTAAGTAGTATTCCCAAGTACGGGCATGTCACAGTTTGTTTATCGTTTCACAAGTTGATGGGTATTCAGATTGTTTACATTTTTGACTATTTTGAGTAATGCTGGTATAAACATTTGTGTACAAGTTTTCATGTGATCATACCTTTCCATTTCTCTGAGATTAATACCCAAGAGTACAACTGCTGGATTATATGGTAGTTGCTGTTCTACCATTTTAAATTATTACCAGCAATGTATGAGTGATCCAGGTTTTTCCATCCTCACCAGTATTTGGTGGTGTCATTGTTTTTTATTTTAATCATTCTGATAGGTCTGTACTGATACCTAATGGTGATCCTATTTTGCATTTCCATAATGACTAGCAATATTAAAGATCTTTTCATGGATTTGATGTCTTTGACGAAATGTTTGTTCATATCTTTTGGTTATCTTATAATTGGATTATTTATTTCATTACTCTTGAGTTTGGGGAGTTCTTTATATGTTTAGATAAGAGACTTTTGTCTGATATGAACTTTACCAATTTTTTTATCCTAGACTGTAGCTTGATTTTTCATACTCTTAATGTCTTTAGGACTGGAAAAGTTTTCTAGTTTTATTCATATGAAGTCTAATTTATTGAGTTTTTAAAGGAGTATTTTAGGTGTTTTGTCTAAGATTTTAAAAAGCGCTAAGTCCAATAGATTTTCCCTTACATTATATTCTAAAAATGTTATAGTTTTACATCTTACTTTTAAGTCTTTGAACCATTTTGAAATTTTTGAATAAGGTAAGAGGCTTTGGTCAAGATTATGTTTATGCCTGTTGAAGTCCAATTTTTTCCTAGCAACATGAATTGAAAAGGCTATCCTTCCTTCATTGAATTGCTTTTGCAACTCTGTGAAGTATCATTTGGCTGTACATGTGGGGGGCTACCTTCTGTATATTCAGTTCTGTTCCATTGATCTTTGTGTCTATTCCTCCTGCCAAGACTATAGTCTTGATTACTGTAGCTATATATATAAATTTTGAATTTGGGTACACTGATTCCTCTCACTTTATTCTCCTTCTTCAAATCATTTTAGCTACTCTAGTTCCTTTTGCTTTCCATATAAATTTCAGAATTATCTTGTTTATATCTATAAAAAAACGTTACTAGAATTTTGACAGGTATTGTGATAAACCTTAGACCAATTTGGTGAGAATTCACTTCTCTACTTTGTTGAGTCTTCTAATGCATAAACATGATATGTCTCTACATTTATTTAAATCATCTTTGATTTCTCTTTTTAGTATTTTGTAGTTTTAGACACATGTTGTTGACTTTATACCTAAGTATTTGAATTTTTGAATGACTGTATTTTTAATTTCAGTGTCTATGTGCTCATTGCTAATATATAGGAATACAATTGCTTTTTAAATGTTGTGCTTGTATGCTGAAACTATGCTGAACTCACTTATTAGTTCTAAGATATTTTGTAGATTCTCTGGAATTTTCTATATAGCCAATTATGACATCTGCAATAAGGACAGTTTTATATCTTTCTTTCCAATCTGTATACCTTTTTTTTTCTTTACCTCACTGGTTAGAATTTCCAGCACTGTATTCAATAAGAGTGGGAAGAGCAGACATCCTTGCTTTATTCCCTACTGCATGGGAAAGCATTGCCTTTCACTATTAATTGTAATGTTAGCTGTAGATTTTTTTGTAGATGCTTATTATTAACCTGAGGAAGATTTCCTCTGTTCCTACATTTCTGAGTGTTCTGATCATGAATTAGTAGTAAATTGCGTCAAATGCTTTCTCTGTATATTTTAACATAATCATGTGAATATGCTTCTTGTTCTGTTAATATGGTGGATTACAGTGTTTTTTCTAACATGAAACAATCCTTGCATTCCTGGAATAAAGTTTGCATGATCTTGTAGTATAGTTATTTTGTATTTTGATGAATTTTATTTGCTAATATTTTTAAGGATTTTTTGTCTATATTCATGAGATATTTTGGTCTATAGTTTTCTTCTTTGGACTGTCTTTCTCTGATTTAGTTATACAGTAATGTCATCTTCATAAAAAGAGTTGGAAAGTGTTCTCTCCTCTTCTATCAGTAGGAAGAGATTATGTATAACTGGTTGATTCTTCTTTAAACATTTAGTCGAATTCCCCAGCGAAATCATCTCATCCTCAGTTTTTAAATTAAGAATTCAATTCCTGGCACTTCCTTGGCAATCCAGTGGTTAGGACTCCACTCTTCCACTGAAGTTCGCCTGGGTTCAATCTCTGGTCAGGGTACTAAGACCTCGCAGGCCACATGGCATGGCCAAAAAAAAAGAAGAATTCAAGTCCTAGGAAGTTATGGGGCATAGTGGTTGTACCAGTTTACATTCCCACCAACAGTGCAAGAGGGTTCCCTTTTCTCCACACCCTCTCCAGTGTTTATTGTTTGTAGACTTTTTGATGATGGCCATTCTGACTGATGTGAGGTGATACCTCATTGTAGTTTTGATTTGCATTTCTCTAGTAATTAGCGATGTTGAAAAACTTTTCATGGGCTTTTGGGAGATCTGTATGCCTTCTTTGAAGAAATGTCTATTTAGACCTTCTGCCAATTTTTAAAATATTGAGCTGCATGAGCTGTTCATATAATTTCGGATTAATCCCTTGCCAGTCGCCTAAGTTGCAAATATTTTCTTCATTTCTGTAGGTTATCTTTTTGGTTTGCTAATGGCTTCCTTTGCTGGGCAAAAGCTGTAAAGTTTAATTAGGTCACCGTTGTTTATTTTCATTTTTATTTTCATTAATCTAGGAGGTGGATCCAAAAAGATATTGTTATGATTTATGTCAAAGAGTGTTCTGGCTGTTTTCTTCTAAGAGTTTTATAGTATGCAGTCTTAAATTTAGGTCTGTAATCCATTTTGAGTTTATTTTTGTGTATGGTGTTAGAGAATGTTCTAATTTCGTTCTTTTACATGTAGCTGTCCAGTTTGCCCAGCACCATTTATTGAAGAGACTATTCTCCATTGTAGAGTCTTTCCTCCTTTTCCTTAGGTTAATTGACCATGGGTGCACGGGCTTTCTGTCCTGTTCCATTGATCTATATTTCTGTTTTTGTGCCAGTACTATACTGTTTTCATGACTGTAGCTTTATAGTATAGTCTGAAGTCAGGGAGCCTGATTCCTCCAGCTCCATTCTTCTTTCTCAGAATTGCTTTGGCTATTTGGGTTCTTTGGTATTACCATACAAATTTTAAAATTTTTTGTTCTAGTTCTGTGAAAAATGCCATTGGTAATTTGATAGGGATTGCATTGAATCTGTAGATTCCCTTGGGTAGTATAGTCATTTTGATAGTTTTGAATCTTCCAATCCAAGCACATGGTATATCTTTCCATCTATTTGTGTCACCTTCTATTTCTTTCATCAGCATCTTATAGTTTTTAGAGTACAGGTTTTTGCTTTCTTAGGTTTATTCCTAAGTATTTTATTCATTTTGATGTGATAGTAAATGGGATTGTTTCCTTAATTTTTTCTGATTTTTCATTGTTAGTGTATAGGAATGCAACAGATGGCTGTGTATTAATTTTGTATCCTGCAAAGTTACCAAATTCATTGATGAGCTCTAGTAGTTTTCTGGTAGTATCTTTAGGATTTTCTATGTATAGCATCATGTCATCTGCAAACAGTGACAGTTTTACTTCTTCTTTTCCAACTTGGATTCCTTTTATTTCTTTTACTTCTCTGATTGCCATGGCTAGGACTTCCAAAACTATGTTGAATAAAAGTGGTGAGAGTGGACATCCTTTTCTTGTTCCTGATCTTAGAGGAAATGCTTTCAGTTTTTCACCATTGAATATGATGTTAGCTGTGGGTTTGTCATATATGGCCTTTATTATGTTGATGTAGCTTCCCTCAATGCCCAATTTATGGAGAGTTAAATGGGTGTTGAATTTTGTCAAAAGATTTTTCTGCATCTATTGAGATGACCATATGGGTTTTATTCTTCAATTTCTTAGTGTGGTGTATCACACTGATTGACTTGTGTATACTGAAAAAATCCTTGCATCTCTGGGATAAATCCCAGTTGATCATGGTGTATGATCCTTGTAATGTAATGTTGGATTTGGTTTGCTTGTATTTTGTTGAGGATTTTTGTCTTTATGTTTATCAGCGATATTGGGCTTTAATATATTTTTCTTTTTTGGGTATCTTTGTCTGGTTTTGGTATCAGGGAGATAGTGGCCTCATAGAATGAGTTTCGGAGTGTTCCCTCCTCTCCAATTTTCTGAAAGAGTTTCAAAAGGATAACTCTTCTTTAAATGTTTGATAGAATTCACCTGTGAAGCCATCTGGTCCTGGACTTTTATTTGTTGGAAGTTTTTTAATCACAGTCAATTTCAGTACTTGAGATTTTTCTGTTCATATTATCTATTTCTTCCTGGTTCAGTCTTGGAAAGTTGTACCTTTCTTAGAATTTGTTCCTTTCTTCTACGTTGTCCATTTTTTTGTTCATATAGTTCCTTGTAGCAGTCTCTAATGATCCTTTGTATTTCTGTGGTGTCGCTTGAACCTTCTCCTTTTTCTTTTCTTATTTTGTTGATTTGAGCTCTCTCCCTTTTTTTCTTGATGAGTATGCCTAAAGATTTACCAATTTTGTTTATCTTTTCAAAGAACTAGATTTTCGTTTCATTGATCTTCGCTATTGCTTTCTTCACCTCTATTTCATTTTATTTCTGCTGTGATCTTTATGATTTCTTTCCCTCTACTAACTTTGGGTTTTGTTTGTTCTTCTTTCTCTAGTTGCTTTAGGTGTATGGTTAGGTTGTTTGAGATTTTTCTTGTTTCCTGAGGTAAGACTGTATTGCTATAAACTTCCCTCTTAGAACTGTTTTTGCTGTGTCCCATAGAGTTTGGATTGTCATGCACTCATTTTCATTGGCCTCTACGTATTTTTTGATTTCCTCTTTGATTTCTTTAGTTTTCCATTATTTGTTTAGTAACATATTGTTTAGCTTCCACGAGTTTGTGTTTTTCTATTTCATTTTAATTTTCATTTAGTTCCATGTATTATTTAAGTTCTCTTGCAGTTTTCTTTTTACCCATGTATTTAGTAGTGTGTTTCTTAGTATCTAAATGTTTGCAGATTTTCCTATTATCTTTCTCTTATTGATTTCTGGTTTGATTCCATTGTTGTCAGAAAATACAATCTGTATGGTTTAAAATGTTTTAAATTTATTTAAATTTAAATAATGTTGGGTGCCCAAGATATGGTCTACCTTGTTATACATTCCTTGTGCTCTTGTAAGGAATGTGTTTGCTGTTGTTATTTGGTGAACTTTCCTATAAATATAGATTAGATCATTTTTTTGGTTGATAGGTTGTTGAATTGTTCTATATCTTTGCTTATTTTCTGTTAATTGGTAAAAAAAGGAGTATTGAAGCCTCCAACCAAATATAGATTTTTCTTTTTCTCCTTTTAGTTTTATCAATTTTTGCTTCACATGTTTTGCAGCTCCATCGTTTTTTGCATACATATTTGGATTGCTTTGCCTTCTTTGTGAATGGACCCTTTTAACATTATCTAATGTCCTTTTCTGTATCTGTCGATTTTCTTTGCTCTTAGTCTACTTTATCTGATATTAATATAACCACTGTTGTTTCTTTTTTATTAATGCATTTATGATATATTTTCTCCATTCTTTTACTCTCATACCACTGCTATATTTTCAGTGAGTATCTTTTAGACAGAAAATACTCAGGTTATGTTTTTAAATTCAATCTGTGAACCTCTATCTTTTAATTTTAAACTTTGTGTTTTGACCATTAAATTTTAATTTAATTATTGATATATAAGGGCTTATAACTGCCACTTTACTTTTGGTTTTCTCTTTTTTCTTTCTGCTTTTCTTTTGCTTCTTTTTTTATATTTCTTGCCTTTTTTTTGCATTACATGAACATATTTTACAATTCTATGTTGATTTATACATTTCTTTTTTGAGTATATCTCTGCATAGCTTTTATAGTTGTTAAGTATTACATTATGTATGCAAAACTTATCAATCTACTGGTGTTATAATGTTACCAGTTTATGTGACCCCATTTAAAATATTGTCTTAAACATTTCCTCTACACTCATTGAGAACCACATGAGATAGTTCAATAATTTCTGCTTAAACCATCATACATAATTTTAAAATATGAAGGGGAGGAAGATAATCTGGTCTATTTACCCATATATTTGATTGGATTACTTTTTTTTTTTTTGCCTCACTGCACAGATTGTGGGATCTTAGTTCCTTGAGCAGGCATTGAACCTGGGCTCTCAGTAGTGAATCCATGGAGTCTTAACCACTGGATCACCAGGCAATTCCCTGATTACCATTTCTTATTCCTAATATTTCAAGGTTCCCTCTATCTCATTTATTTTCTCTTTAGAGAACTTCCTTTAGCCATTATTTTAGAGTTGGTCTGATGACAAATTATTTTATTTGCCCTTGTTCTAAGAATGTCTTGCTTTTCTTGTTACTCTTGAAGCATATTTTCATTGACTACAGAATTCTGGAAAAGTTGTTTGCTCATTTGGTTTTTTCTCCAACATTTGAAAATGTTGTGCTTCTTCCTTCTGGCATCCATGGTTTCGATGAGAAATCCACTATCATTTGAATTGCTTTAACTTATAGATAAGGTGCAATTTCTCTTTTACTACTTCAAGATTTTTTCTTTGTCTTTAATTTCAAGAATTGTAACTGAGTGTTGGTGTGGATTTCTTTTAATTTACCCTATTTGGGATTTGCTCAATTTCTTTAAACTGTAGATTTCTATCTTTTGACATATTTGGGAAGCTTTCAATAATTATTTCTTTAATTATTTGTCAGCCTTAGTCTCTTGCATCCCTCTTTTGGGACTCTGTTGACATGAATGTTAGATTTTTTTGTTATAGTCCCACAGGTCCCTGAAGCTCTGTAAATTTGTTTTAAATTTCTCATTGTTCTTCGGATTGGGTAATTTATATTGTTCTATCTTCCACTTCACTGATTCTTTCCTTTGTCTCCTCCATTCTGTTGTTGAGCCCATCCACTGAGTTTCTTACTTGGGTTATTGTATTTTTCAGTGCTAAAGTTTATATTTGGTTCTTCTTTATATCTTC
Source organism: Delphinapterus leucas (assembly GCF_059928025.1). Lineage (NCBI taxonomy): Eukaryota > Metazoa > Chordata > Mammalia > Artiodactyla > Monodontidae > Delphinapterus > Delphinapterus leucas. The sequence continues at coordinate 75,934,293 of NC_143150.1, read as the reverse complement.
TTTTCTGTGTTGAAATTTTCTGTTTCTTTCCTGAGATATTCTACTTTTTCCTTTTTTCAATTTTGCTTTTGTAATTGTTCATTGAAATATTTTTATGATGCTGCTTTAAAATCTGTGTCAGATAATTTTAACATCTCCTATCTCAGTATTGGAATCTATTGATTGCTATTTTTCCCACTGAGCTTGAGATCATACTGTTTCTTGGTATAATGAATGATTTTTTATTGAAACCTGAACAATTTTGGTATTATGTTAAGAAATTCTAGATTTTATTTAAACATTCTATTTTATCTGGATTTCTCTGACACTACTCCAAACAGGGAAGGAGAATGCACGGTCTCATTACTACCAGGTGGGAATTGAAATTCAAAGTCTCTAGTAGGCCACCACTGACACCCAACAGGAGTGGGGGAACTCTTTAGTACTTCTCGGAAAAGGTGGGGGTTCTGACTCCTTACTAGGCTTCCACTGATACCTCCCTGGTAATGAGGGGTAGGAGTGCCTTGTTAATGTCTTCTAATATGGCCTCCATTGCCACCACAGTGGAGTTGGCCTTGTTATTGCTGGGCAGTGATGAGTTTCCTGACTCTACTAAGCCTCTTCTGATATCACATGAACAGAGAGATGGAAGGGACAGATGCATCCTGTTACTGTCAGGTGAGTCTGGAATTCCAGGATCCCTACATGGCCTTCACTGACACCTGACAGAGGGTGCTCAATACCATCTAATGGTAATGAAAGTCCTGGCTCCACACTCAGCCTTATCTTATGACTCCTTAGCAGGTAATGTTTAGGTTCCTTGACATAGGCTGTTGAGGGTAGAAGTCTAGGTCTCTCACTTGGCCTTTGCTGATCTGGTGGCTCTAGTTTTTTGTGTATGGTATTTGGCTTGAGTAGAGAGATTATTGTCTAAAAGTATTACATCTTGCTAGACTGTCTCTTTCCTGGTCCTTTGGCTAGAACAGGAAGACTTCTGTTTGGAATTTTTGCCTATACCTCTTGGCATTTCTGGGTTGTTGGCTTTAATGTCAAGTACGGGATATATGATGCAAAAAGAAAATCCAGGAAACCCATCAGGATGTTGTTCCTTGGGTCTTTCACTCCCTATCCAGTCTGCCTACATCTATTCACCTTTCCAAATCTTCTTATGTTTGTTTCACATATAATACCATGATTTTGTAGTTTTATATACTGGAAGGAATAGAAAATATTTTGTCCAGTACATATTTCTGGAAGAAGTTCAAACCTGTTTCAAAAGATGACTATGGAGGCAGCATGGTGAATGGGAATGGAGAGGACTATGGCTGGGAGCCTGGACTTCTCAGGGAATGGCAGTAATGTTGGTCCCACCACGTCTGATTACTTGGTGTTTATCTTAATCAGTTTGGGCCTCTGTAATGAAAAGACCACAGTCTATGTTGCTTAAATAGCAAACATTTATTTCTCGTAGTTCTGGAGACTGCGAAGTCCAACATCAAGATACCAATAGATGTGGTATTTGGTGAGGGCCCACTTCCTGGTTCACAGAAGGCTATCTTCTTGCCTTGTCCTCATGTGGTGGAAAAGGTTAGGGATCTGTCTTTTATAGGGTTTCTTTTATAAGGGCACTGATCCCATTCATGAGAGCTCCACCCTCATGATCTAATCACCTCCTAATACAGTTACATTGGGAATTAGGTTTCAACATATGGATTTGGGGGGACCACAGACATTCAGTCTATAGCAGTGTTTTAGTGGTCCTTTTCCTTAAACAAACATCCCTTCTTTGAGAGAAGGGATGGAGGTGAGAAGCTATGAAGCAATTGCTGTTCAGATTTGACAAAGAAGCTGTTAATTATTCAAATGGTAATGGACTCATACTACAATGTTGGGTTGGGTCAGGTGAGAAGAGGGGCAAGTTTGGGTGTTTGGACTTGAGACTTTTCAGTTTTCTTTATTGACATTTATACCAGCATACTTGAAATATAATTTGGACATGCTCTAGTCAGCTGTTGCAGTACCCCATACTTGGAGCAATCAAATGCACAAAATTCCATCTCTGATTTGAACTAGTGCCCATAGGGGGAAGTATAAATTTGGTTAAAGAAGCCTGATTTCATAGTTCGTGTGCAGTATAAGACGGTATGTATTTATAAGCTAAGTGGCAGCAATGGTAATTGCCTACTATAAAAAACAACAACACACAACATAAAGAATGAACAGTTTTCAAGGCAGATTTCTGATGATTATGAGGAGTAAAACCTATAGGTAGAAATGGAAACTTGTAGGGACAAAATGAGGCACACTGGATTTCAAGTTGTGTTTAGAATGACACTTGTACTCCACAATAATCTATTTTGTTATGTATATGATAGGTGTATATGTATGTATACCTGTAAGATAGAGGTTTGGAATGAAATACCAGTGAAGATCCATAGTCAGGAGGACATAGTCAGGATATACTATAAATCTGTTACATTCCATGCACATATGAGAAGTTACAAGCTTGGGAGCTGAACAGCTAAAGCAATCATCAGCTCAAAATGGCTCTGTATCTGGGTATTACCTGGGTCAAACTTTTGTTACTGATTAGAGTAGCAAATTGATTCAGCAATCACAAGAGATGCTTGTACTTAGACCAGCTTACAAGAACACTGGTCTAGGGGCTAGGAGGCCTAAGTCCCAGTCTATTCTCTTCCAATGCCTGTTCAGATAATAATGGGTGAGTCACTTTCCCCTTATAGGCCTTGGTTTCCCCCTCTAAATAAGAAAAGATTAAGCTAGACTAATCCCAAAGGTTTATTCTAGTTCTGATATTCTGTGCTTTTATTTGGTAGGTAACCATGAAGGCTTCAAAGCTGTCCGAGGATGGCTGTGTCCTACCAAAGATTATTATAAACCATATTCCTTAAGGCAATGTACCTCAATACGTTTCATAATGTTGGTGTCCAGAATTTTACTTTTAACAACTGATTTAGTGTTTCTGATGCAGATTATCACTGATCACATTTTAGGAAGCATGGATTCAAAGTCTAGATGTTGAAGTTGTTTGAGCACACATGATGGAAGTATACTATGTTGGTTTGGACAGCAGTCAAACACACACGTGCAGGCGTACATACACACACACATGCACACAAGTTCTATGTGTCTTTCATGTACAGCGATCTTTGGTTTTGCGTGTCCTTCAAGTTTTAAATGTTTAAAATGAAATCCATTTACATTTACTTCCTATACCCACTTGTTAGACATGCTGTTCCTCTTTCCCCTTAATCATTAATAACATCACCATTTATGTTGCCAACCTAGCTAGAAAAACTGAAGCTATTCTTAACTTTTTCATTTCCCTGAAGTTTAGTAATTACTGTACTCTCTTTATAAAGTGCTCTTTACATCCATTGTCTGCCTGCAAATTCCCAGTTTTCCTTCAATCCTTCAAACTTTAGTGTACAATTCACTTATTCTGAAAAAGCTTTTCCTGACCTAATCCTCCCTCTTCCCACCATGAATGTATTTATGAATCTTATACCTATGCTTGTCTTTGTGGTTATCATTCTTTATTACAATGTATTCAATTGATATCTGACTTTTCTATTCATCTAGGATGCTCCCTGAGAGCATCATATTATTCATCTCTGTGTCCCTGGAGCAAGGCCCAGGAAGTGTTTGTTAACTTGAATGTTCATACACTTTTCCAAAAGAGGAGGGTGCTTCTGAGGCCCTGTACACACTGCTCCAAGGCCTGGAAGGGAGAGACCCATCCACGCTGTTGAAGACATTATTGGGTTAAATATTTCATGGCTGCCTTCAAATATCTGAAGGGAGTCCATGTAGAGAATAAACAAGATATGATTAATCTCTGTGGTTACAAAAGCCAAATAAATATGTAGAAACTATAGAGACATATTTCAGTTTAAGAGAAACAAGAGCTATTAGGATTGCCAAAGTAGAAGTATGCTTCCCTGAGAAGTATTGAGTTTCCAGTAATTGGAAGTGTGTAAGCAGTAGCAGAAAACATTACAGAGAAGATTTAAACCATCATATGGTGAGACTAGACTGAATAGCCTTTAAGATCCCACTAGAATGTGCTCATAGAAGTAAGATAGAATGGAACAGAACTGGAACATATCATCCCCCTTAAACCTCCTCTAGTTGTTCACGGCACTATCACCCTTATCATTACCCAAGCTCAAAAACACAGAATCATATATCCCTCTATAACGTTATCCCAGTACTTTCAGTTGCCAAGTTCTATAGATTCTACCTTTACATCATCATACCATCTCTTGAGTCCCCTCACTCCATCCACATTGACCTTGTTTTAATTCAGCCATTATTTACATCTTCTCTGGGTCAGCCTCCTCCTAACCCCTGGTCATAGCTATCAGAACAATAATTCTAAAATATAGTTCTAATCATATTACTCACCTGTTCAAAAGATCTCAATGGCTGCACACTACCAATAGGAAAAAAGAACTTTATCCTGCCATTCAGAAGCCCTCCAAAGTCTAGCACTGACCTACCTGCCCAGCTGCATCTTCCCTTACTTCTTTTCATGAAAATGCTGTCCCAGTCAAACTAAAATATTGAATGCTTCTAGAACAAGCCTTATGCTTCACTTTCCTCCCTCCTCTGTCTCTTACTCTTTAAATCTTATATGTATAATTCAATGTCCTGATAAAATTACTTCTGCCCTATAAGGGCGATCATAATTCCTCCCCTATTCATCACTTTCTAGAGGATGTTTCTTTATCCTCTAAGAGTATTTCTTACTAGTTTTTGCAAGATGTATCTTTTTAAAAAAATTTTTGTCTCAATGTATCTATGGTTATATTTAAAGGAAGGTTTCCTATAGATAGTTTATACTTGGGTTGGTTTTATTTAAAAATCTGGTCTGACAATCTCCACCATGCCCTTTCAATTTATTTGTACTTTAAGCAGTCTACAGATTCAATGCAATCCCTATCAAACTACCACTGGCATTTTTCACAGAACTACAACAAAAAATTTCACAAATTGTATGGCAACACAAAAGACCCCGAATACCCAAAGCAATATTGAGAAAGAAAAACGGAGCTGGAGGAAACAGGCTCCCTGACTTCAGACTATACTACAAAGCTACAGTAATCAAGACAGTATGGTACCGGCACAAAATCAGAAAGATAGATCAATGGAACAGGATAGAAAGCCCAGAGATAAACCCACGCACATATGGTCACCTTATCTTTGATAAAGGAGGCAGGACTGTACAGTGGAGAAAGGACAGCCTCTTCAATAAGTGGTGCTGGGAAAACTTGACAGGTACATGTAAAAGTATGAGATTAAATCACTCCCTAACACCATACAGAAAAATAAGCTCAAAATGGATTAAAGACCTAAATGTAAGGCCAGAAACTATCAGACTCTTAGAGGAAAACAGAGGCAGAACACTCTGACATAAATCACAGCAAGATCCTTTTTTACCCACCTCCTAGAGAAATGGAAATAAAAACAAAAATAAACAAATGGGACCTAATGAAACTTCAAAGCTTTTGCACAGCAAAGTAAACAATAAAAAAGACCAAAAGACAACCCTTAGAATGGGAGAAAATATTTGCAAGTGAAACAACTGACAAAGGATTAATCTCCAAAATTTATAAGCAGCACATGTAGCTTAATAACAAAAAAAAAATCCAATCCAAAAAATGGGCAGAAGACTTAAATAGACATTTCTCCAAAGATATAGAGACTGCCAACAAACACATGAAAGAATGCTCAACATCACTAATCATTAGAGAAATGCAAATCAAAACTACATTGAGATATCATCTCACACCAGTTAGAATGGCCATCATCAAAAAATCTATAAGCAATAAATGCTGGAGAGGGTGTGGAGAAAATGGAACCCTCTTGCACTGTTGGTGGGAATGTAAATTGATAGAGCCACTGTGGAGAACAGTATGGAGGTTCCTTAAAAAACTAGAAATAGAACTACCATATGACCCAGCAATCCCACTACTGGGCATATACCCTGAGAAAACCATAATTCAAAAAGAGTCATGTACCAAAATGTTCATTGCAGCTCTATTTACAATAGCCCGGAGATGGAAACAACCTAAGTGCCCATCATCGGATGAATGGATAAAGAAGATGTGGCACATATATACAATGGAATATTACTCAGCCATAAAAAGAAACGAAATTGAGCTATTTGTAGTGAGGTGGATGGACCTAGAGTCTGTCATACAGAGTAAAGTAAGTCAGAAAGAGAGAGAAAAATACCGTATGCTAACACATATATATGGAATCTAAAAAGAAAACTGTCATGAAGAACTGAGGGGTATGACAGGAATACAGACACAGACCTACTAGAGAATGGACTTGAGGATATGGGGAGGGGAAGGGTAAGCTGTGACAAAACGAGGGAGAGGCATGGACATATATACACTACCAAACGTAAGGTAGATAGCTAGTGGGAAGCTGCCGCATAGCACAGGGAGATCAGCTCGGTGCTTTGTGATCGCCTGGAGGGGTGGGATAGGGAGGGTGGGAGGGAGGGAGGTGCAAGAGGGAAGAGATATGGGAACATATGTATATATATAACTGATTCATTTTGTTGTAAAGCAGAAACTAACACACCATTGTAAAGCAATTATACTCCAATTAAAAAAATTGCTTCTTATGATTTTCTAGCTTGTATAATAACAATACAAATAGTTAATGTTTTTGAGTGTTTATTATGCATTTTCTACTGTTCTGAATACTTTAAATATATTATTTCATTTATTATATCCTTACAACCACCTCATGAAGTAGGTGGAGACCTTGAGATACTAAGTATTTTGCTCAATTATACACAGAGCCGTCAAATAATTTTCCCAATAAAAGATATATGGGGAGAAAAAGAGCTGCTAGGCCTAAGGATGTTTACTTTTGCTCATCTCCTGCCTTCCGTCTGGATTACATTACCTGGGTACACTCTAATCTGTACATTATTCCAACCTTACCTCAGAGATTCTCACACCAGCACTTGAAGCTTACTCCAGGAAGGGAAGATTTGAGTCAGACTTCCCTGTGGGTGACAGACAGGAAGTAGGTGGGAATATCAGAAGAAGTAATGATTTGGGGAGCAGATCAGTAGTAGGGCTTCAGGAACATACAGAACTGGACTCATGTCCTGGCTCCTTTACTTCCTGATTGTGTGACCTTGGGATTTGTCTCTGCTGAGACTTAGTAATTAAACTGGAATATCGAAGTGGAAGATTTAAAATCCACAGATGTGCCAAGAAAAACCTGTCCCTTTATGTCTATGTCTGTATCAGAATCCATAGCATTCCTGGTACCACATCTGTCCAGCTGTACGGCCTTGGGGAAACGCTTTGCTATTTCTGGACACCACTGTCAATATCAGTGACATGAAGAACTTTAACTGGATATTCTCTAAAGGGCCTTTCCACTCTGATAGTCTTGAAAACTAAACAACAAACAAAACAAAGCAAAAAAACATGGGATAATACAGGCCAATTGTTCTCCACAAAAAAGCTAGTGGGCAATTTCAGAGCTTACACATGGCTGTTTCCTTCCTTGGTCTGGGAAGGGGTAAATAGTGTCATTAATCATTATCAACATAGTGACGAAGAAAAATTTCCTGTGACCTACGATGTGTGAGATATGGTGAGGAAGATTCATATTTGTTAATGGTACTTATAATGCTTACTTAATTGTTTCAATTATAAGACCCATGAAAATTTACAAAATATCTATACCCATTAATCTCATTTCATATCCATAACAATTTATTTAGGATGGTACCTATTGTTATCCTCATTTTACAGAGGAGCCAACTAACTTTGAAATGATATGGTAATTTTCCCAAAATCACACAGCATTAGCTGTGCTATAATTTCACTTATTAAAGTGAAGTGCCCATATCAGCACTCAGATACGTTTTACTTCAAAATTGTTACTATTTAAGGAGAGAGGGGCAAGACGGCAGAAGAATAAGATGCGGAGATAACCTTCCTCCTCTCAGATACACCAGAAATACATATACATGTGAAACAACTCCTACAGAACACCTACTGAATGCTGGCAGAAGACCACAGACCTGCCAAAAGGCAAGAAATTCCCCACATACCTGGGTAGGGCAAAAGAAAAAAGAATAAACAGAGACAAAAGAATAGGGATGGGGTCTGCACCAGTGGGAGGGAGCTGTGAAGGAGGAAAGGTTTCCACACACTAGCAAGCCCCTTCATGGGCGGAGAATGCGGGTGACGGAGGGGGGAAGCTTCGGAGCCGCAGAGGAGAGCACAGCAACAGGGGCATGGAGGGCAAAGCCGAGAGATTCCCGCACAGAGGATTGGTGCCGACCAGCACTCACCAGCCCGAGAGGCTTGTCTGCTCACCCACCAGGGTGGGCGGGGGCTGTGAGATGAAGCTTGGGCTTTGGTCAGAGTGAAGGGAGAGCACTGGGGTTGGTAGTGCGGACACAGCCTGCAGGGGGTTAGTGCACCACAGTTATCTGGGAGGGAGTCAGGGGAAAAGTCTGGAGCTGCCGAAGAGGCAAGAGACTTTTTCTTCCCTTTTTGTTTCCTGGTGCACAAGGAGAGGGGAATAAGAGCGCTGCTTAAAGGAGCTCCAGAGACGGGTGCGAGCCGAGGCTTACAGCGCAGACCACAGAGACGGGCATGAGATGCTAAGCCTGCTGCTGCCGCCACCAAGAAGCCTGTGTGTGAGCACAGGTCACTATCCACACCTCCATACCAGGGAGGCTGTGCAGCCTGCTACCGCCAGGGTCCCATGATCCAGCGACAATTTCCCCAAGAGAATGCATGGCACGCCTCAAGCTGGTGCAATGTCACGCCAACCTCTGCTGCCGCAGGCTTGCCCCACATCCATACCCCTCCCACGCCCCAGCCTGAGTGAGCAGGGCCCCCGAATCAGCTGCTACTTTAACCCCATACTGTGTGAGCGAAGGACAGATGCCCTCCAGTGACCTACACGCAGAGGTGGGGCCAAATGCAAAGCTGAATCCTGGGAGCTGTGCAAACAAAGAAGAGAAAGGGAAATCTCTCTCAGCAACCTCACAAGCAGATTGAAGCTCCACAATAAATTTGATAAACCCTGCATCTGTGGAAAACATGAATAGACAACGAACCATCCCAAATTCAGGAGGTGGACTTTGAGAGCAAGATTTATTATTTTTTCCCATTTTCCCCTTTTTGTGAGTGTGTACATGTATGCTTCTGTGTGAGATTTTGTCTGTATAGCTTTTCTTTCAACATTTGTCCTAGGGTTCTATCAGCCCGTTTTTTTTTTTCTTTTTGATTTTATTTCTTTTTAAAATTTATTTTCTTAATAATTATATTTTTATTTTAATAACTTTATTTTATTTTATCTTATTTTATTTTATCCTCTTTCTTTCTTTCTTCCTTTCTTTCTATTTATTCTCCCTTTTATTCTGAGCCGTGTGGATGATAGGCTTTTGGTGCTCCAGCTAGCAGTGTTGTGCCTCTGAAGTGGGAGAGCCAACTTCAGGACACTGGTCAAAAAGAGACCTCCCAGCTCCACATGATATTAAATGGCGAAAATCTCCCAGAGATCTCCATTTCAACACCAGCATTCAGCTTCACTCAACGACCAGCAAGCTACAGAGCTGGACAACCTATACCAAACAACTAGCAGGACAGGAACACAACCCCAACCATTAGAAGAGAGGCTGCGTAAAATCATAATAAGTCAACAGACACCCCAAAACACACCACCAGACGTGGACCTGCCCACCAGAAAGACAAGATCTAGACTCATCCACCAGAATACAGGTATTAGTCCCGTCCACCAGGAAGCCTACACAAAACATTGAAACAACTTTAGCAACTGGGGACAGACACCATAAACAACGGGAACTACGGACCTGCATCCTGCAAAAAAGGGACCCAAAATACAATAAGATAAGCAAAATGAGAAGACAGAAAAACACACAGCAGATGAAGGAGCAAGATAAAAACCCACCAGACCTAACAAATGAAGAGGAAATAGGCAGTCTACCTGAAAAAGAATTCAGAATAATGATAGTTAAAATGAACTAAAATCTTGGAAACAGAATAGAGAAAATACAAGAAACATTTAACAAGGACCTAGAAGTACAAAAGATGACAGAAGCAATGATGAACAACACAATAAATGAAATTAAAAATAGTCTAGATGGGATCAATAGCAGAATAATTGAGGCAGAAGAACGGATAAGTGATCTGGAAGATAAAATAGTGGAAAGAACTGCTGCAGAGCAGAATAAAGAAAAAAGAATGAAAAGAACTGAGGACAGTCTCAGAGACCTCTGGGAAAACATCAAATTCACCAACATTCGAATTGTAGGGGTTGCAGAAGAAGAAGAAAAAATATGGACTGAGAATATATTTGAAGAGATTATAGTTGAAAACTTCCCTAATATGGGAAAGGAAATAGTTAATCAACTCCAGGAAGCACAGAGAGTCCCATACAGGATAAATCTATGGAGAAACATGCCAAGACACATATTAATCAAACTGTCAAAAATTAAATACAAAGAAAACATATTAAAAGTAGCAAGGGAAAAACAACAAATAACACACAAGGGAATTCCTATAAAGTTAACAGCTTATCTTCCAGCAGAATCTCTGCAACCCAGAAGGGACTGGCAGGATATATTTAAAGTGATGAAGGAGAACAACCTGCAACCAAGATTACTCTACCTAGCAAGTGTCTCATTCAGATTTGATGGAGAAATGAAAAGATTTACAGACAAGCAAAACCTGACAGAGTTTAGCACCAACAAACCAGCTTTACAACAAATGCTAAAGGAGCTTCTCTAGTCAAGTAACACAAGAGAAGAAAAAGACCTACAATAACAAACCCAAAACAATTAAGAAAATGGGAACAGGAACATACATATCGATAATTACTTAAATGTAAGTGGATTAAAAGCTCCCACCAAAAGACACAGCATGGCTGAATGGATACCAAAACAGGACCCATATATATGCTGTCTACAAAACACCCACTTCAGACTTAGAGACACATACAAACTGAAAGTAAGGGGATGGAAGAAGATATTCCATGCAAATGGAACCAAAAGAAAGCTGGAGTGGCAATTCTCATATCAGACAAAAGAGACTTTAAAATAAAGACTATTACAAGACACAAAGAAGGACAATACATAATGCTCAAGGGATCGATCCAAGAAGAAGATATAAGGATTGTAAATATTTATGCACACAACATAGGAGCACCTCGATACATAGGGCAAATACTAATAGCCATAAAAGGGAAAATCGACAGTAACACATTCATAGTAGGGAACTTTAACACCCCACTTCCACCAATGGACAGATCATCCAAAATGAATATAAATAAGGAAACACAAGCTTTAAATGATACATTAAACAACATGGACTTAATTGATATTTATATGACATTCCATTCAAAAACAACAGAATACACATTTTTCTCAAGTGCCCATGGAATGTTCTCCAGGATAGATCATATCGTGGTTCATAAAACAAGCCTTGGTAAATTTAAGAAAATTGAAATTGTATCAAGTATCTTTTCCGACCACAATGCTATGAGACTAGATATCAATAACAGGAAAAGATCTGGAAAAAATACAAACACATGGAGGCTAAACAATACACTACTTGATAACAAAGTGATCACTGAAGAAATCAAAGAGGAAATCAAAAAATACCTAGAAACAAATGACAATGGAGACACGACGACTCAAAATCTATGGGATGCAGCAAAAGCAGTTCTAAGAGGGAAGTTTATAGCAATACAATCCTACCTTAAGAAACAGGAAACATCTCGAATAAACAACCTAACCTTGCACCTAAAGCAACTAGAGAAAGAAGAACAAAAAACCCCAAAGTTAGGAGAAGGAAAGAAATCATAAATATCAGATCAGAAATAAATGAAAAAGCAATGAAGGAAACAATAGCAAAGATCAATAAAACTAAAAGCTGGTTCTTTGAGAAGATAAACAAAATTGATAAACCATTAGCCAGATCCATCACGACAAAAAGGGAGAAGACTCAAATCAATAGAATTAGAAATGGAAAAGGAGAAGTAACCACTGACAATGCAGAAATACAAAGGATCATGGGAGATTACTACAAGCAAATCTATGACAATAAAATGGACAGCCTCGAAAAAATGGACAAATTCTTAGAAATGCACAACCTACCAAGACTGAATCAGGAAGAAATAGAAAATATCAGCAGACCAATTACAAGCACTGAAATTGAAACTGTGATAAAAAAATCTTCCAACAAGCAAAAGCACAGGACCAGATGGCTTCACATGAGAATTCTATCAAACATTTAGAGAAGAGCTAACACCTATACCTCTCAAACTTTTCCAACATATAGCACAGGGAAGAAGACTCCCAAACTCATTCTTTGAGGCCACCATCACTCTGACACCAAAACCAGACAAGGATTTCTCAAAGAAAGAAAACTACAGGCCAATATCACTGATGCACATACATGCAAAATTCCTCAACAAAATACTAGCAAACACAATCCAATAGCACATTAAAATGATCATATACCATGATCAAGTGGGGTTTATTACAGGAATGCAAGGATTCTTCAAAATATGCAAATCAAACAACGTGATACACCATATTAAGAAGTTGAAGGAGAAAAACCATACGATCATCTCAAAAGATGCAGAGAAAGCTTTTGACAAAATTCAACACCCATTTATAATAAAAACCCTGCAGAAAGTAGGCATAGAGGGAACTTTCTTCAACATAATAAAGGTCATATATGACAAACCCACAGCCAACATCATCCTCAGTGGTGAAAAACTGAAAGCATTTCCACTAAGATCAGGAAGAAGACAAGGTTGCCCACTCTCACCACTCTTATTCAACATAGTTTTGGAAGTTTTAGACACAGCAATCAGAGAAGAAAAGGAAATAAAAGAATCCAAATCGGAAAAGAAGAAGTTAAGCTGTCACTGTTTGCAGATGACATGATACTATTCATAGAGAGTCCTAAAGATGCTACCAGAAAACTACTAGAGCTAATCAATGTATTTGGTAAAGTAGCAGGATACAAAATTAATGCACAGAAATCTCTGACATTCCTATACACTAAGGATGAAAAATCTGAAAGTGAAATCAAGGAAACACTCCCATTTACCACTGCAACAAAAAGAATAAAATATCTAGGAATAAACCTACCAAAGGAGACAAATGACCTGTGTGCAGAAAATTATAAGACAATGATGAAAGAAATTAAAGATGATACAAATAGATGGAGAGATAAACCATGTTCTTGGATTGGAATAATCAACATTTTGAAAACGACTCTACTACCCAAAGCAATCTACAGATTCAATGCAATCCCTATAAAAACTACCACTGGCATTTTTCACAGAAGTAGAATAAAAAATTTCACAAGTTGTATGGAAACACAAAAGACCCCAAATAGCCAAAGCAATTTTGCGAACAAGAAATGGCACTGGAGTAATCAGGCTCCCTTACTTCAGACTATACTACAAAGCTACAGTAATCAAGACAGTATGGTACTGGCAAAAAAAACAGAAATATAGATCAAAGGAACATGATAGAAAGCGCAGAGATAAACCAATGCACATATGGTCACCTTATCTTTGATAAAGGAGGCAGGAATATACAGTGGAGAAAGGACAGCCTCTTCAATAAATGGTGCTGGGAAAACTGGACAGGTACATGTAAAAGAATGAGATTAGAACACTCCCTAACACCATACACAAAAGTAAGCTCAAAATGAATTAAAATCCTAAATGTAAGGCCAGAAGCTATCAAACTTTTAGAGGAACAAATAGGCAGAACACTCTATGACATAAATCACAGCAAGTTCCTTTTTGACCCACCTCCTAGTGAAATGGAAATATAAACAAAAATAAACAAATGGGACCTAATGAAACTTCAAAGCTTTTGCACAGCAAAGGAAACCATAAACAAGACCAAAAGACAACCCTCTGAATGGGAGAAAATATTTGCAAATGAAGCAACTGACAAAGGATTAACCTCCAAAATTTATAAGCAGCAAATGCAGCTTAATAAAAAAAAATACAAACAACCCAATCCAAAAATGGGCTGAAGACCAAAATAGACATTTCTCCTAAGAAGATATACAGATTGCCAACAAACACATGAAAGAATGCTCAACATAATTAATCATTAGAGAAATGCAAATCAAAACTACAATGAGATATCATCTCACACCAGTCAGAATGGCCATCATCAAAAAGTCTAGAAACAATTAATGCTGGAGAGGGTGTGGAGAAAAGGGAACACTCTTGAACTGCTGGTGGGAATGTGAATTTGTGCAGCCACTATGGAGAACAGTATGGAGGTTCCTTAAAATATTAGAAATAGAACTGCCATATTACCCAGCAATCACACTACTGGGCATATACTCTGAGAAAACCACAATTAAAATAGAGTCATGTACCAAAATGTTCATTGCAGCTCTATTTAAAGTAGCCATGAGATGGAAACAACCTAAATGTCCATTATCAGATGAATGGATAAAGAAGATATGGCACTTATATACAATGGAATATTACTCAGCCATACAAAGAAACAAAATCAAGTTATTTGTAGTGAGGTGGATGGACCTAGAGTCTGTCATACAGAGCAAAGTAAGTCAGAAAGAGAAAGACAAATACCATATGCTAACACATATATATGGAATCTAAGAGAAAAAAATGTCATGAAGAACCTACGGGTAAGAATGGAATAAAGACACAGACCTACTAGAGAATGGACTTGAGGATATGGGAGGGGGTAGCGTAAGCTGTGACAAAATGAGAGAGTGACAGGCACATATATACTCTACCAAACGTAAAATAGATAGCTAGTGGGAAGCAGCTGCATAGCACAGGGAGATCAGCTCAGTGCTTTGTGACCACTTGGATGGGTGGGATAGGGAGGGTTGGAGGGAGGGAGACACAAGAGGGAAGAGATATGGGAATGTATATATATATATATGTATAAGTGATTCGCTTTGTTATAAAGCATAAACTGACACACCATTGTAAAGCAATTATACTCCAATAAAGATGTTAAAAAGAAAAAAAATTTACTATTTCATAACTGTCTTTTAAAATAGTTGACATAAAATAATTGTAATATCAACTATACTCCAATAAAAGTAAAAAATATCAATCAATAAATAAAATTGTCATGATTGACAATTTATAAAGATTTTATATCCATTATCTAAATTCATTGAGTAGAACGCTCTCCCTACATGCCAGAAACGCATAGTCTATTTAGGAAAGCCAGACATAAACTCACTGTTGAAAATACCAAATGAGTATTATACAATGAAAGAAGAAGAAAGGAAAAGAGCCTTGTGGGAACACCAGGGAAATATTCCTTTGAAGAGGTGGGATTTCCATTGGGCCTTGAGGATAGTTTGGATGGAAGAAGAGAAAGGGGGTAAATCTTCCAAACAGAAAGAATAATGTGAGATGTAGAGGAAGAGGACACCCAAATCATGTTTAAGAATGAGTAAATACATTTAGTTGGGGCTAGATGATTTGATAAAGGAACATTCAGATATTTGGGTAAGTCTAAATGGTGGAAGGCCTGGAATTACAGGAGGTTTACCTGCCATGAGATCCTAGTATGCAATTACACTGTGAGGAAGACCTATGTGGAGCACGAAAAAGTCATGTGAATTGCAAAAGGCTACATATCCCAAGGCAGAGCTAAGATTTGAACTTGACTTTCTATCTCCTCAGTCAGTGTTCTTTCCAACAAAATTCAGGGTCCACAGTCCTGCCTACTTCAGGGACAGTAGTAAGCAATGATTTTTACCAAACATTAGGAGGAGTGGAGAGAGCTTTTTCATTACTGAGGCTCTTCAAAGCATCTGGTCAGTAATCCTAACCTATCCTTTTTTGGAGGGATTAGGACATTGTGGGTCAGCATCACATCCCCAGCTCTATCTCCGAGGATATACAATTCAAGGTATTACATTTCTTACTGCCTCATTCCATCTTCAGCACTCCCCAGATTCAGTAGAGACTGGGGTGTTCCTCAAGAAATAAGACCCAGACTAGGAAAAATGTACAGATTTGGGGTGAACTATAATAAAACATCAAATCAGAACATTTTCTCCTTTTTTTATGGCCACATTTTACCTTGAAGCCTTTTAAAGTAAATGTCAGTTTGAAAAATGAGGGAAGCCTCTCTGTGGCTGAATCACTCTTGAAGTTCCAGGAATCATCTTTGCTCATTGCCTCCCTTGTTTTCAGTCTCAGATGCCTGGTGCTGCTCCCTCTGTTCTTCTTCCTTTCGCTCTCCTAGTTTCCAAATTCCCAGAAGCTCATTCACTGATGTCTTCATTGTTAGCAAACCACAGTCACTGATAATTCACAAGAGTTTGGGGTGCAATACTATCAAGAATTTTATCTTAACTATAGGGCTTGTGTGTGTGTCTGGCTACTGATTGACTGAAAAATATCTTTCCTAACTACTGGTTGACATTTCAGAATGAGCAAATTAAAATGGCTTCATAGAATCTGTCCTTAACTTGGAGAGGAAACAAAGAACCAAGCTGTTCCTCTGACACGGATGAAAGGGCCCATCTCAAAAATCTCTGAACCCACTCAAAATTTCAAAAGAACATAAGCTCAAGGCCTTAACCCTGTTCTGCAGAGGCAGCTGCAGTGCTACAGGGAAAATACAAAATTCTTGTCCATTTTCACGTTATCCTACGCAGATCTAATCTCATCCTTCAAGAAACATATCTCTTAATCAAATTTTGTGTTAACTAGAAAGGGGAAAAAAAAGCACCTCAAACACAATATATGTTTTATTTTTAGTTCAATTAAACCCCAGAGATATTAACTGGGCTGTGGCTTCAGGGCTTCCCTGGAGGAAAGGGCAAAGGCTTTTGTGCCTCCTCAGTCCAATCTCCCTATCTTTCTTCAGTGCTGAAACATTTTAGGGCTTGAACTTTAAGATAAAAACCCTGTGGTCCTCATTTCCATTTTTTTGATCAATGCACAGTATTACCAATGCCTGATTTCTTTTCAAAACCAGGTTTGATTTATTTCAGGCTCAGAGCCCCGAAAGTCTGACCTAATTGAACTGGCTACTGTTAAGTGAAGTCTAACTTTTGCATGTTGAAAAGTAATGTCTAGACAGAAATAACTTTCAGAAATTACAATTATGTCCACAGCTCTCCTTCTAAACATTACTTCAGTTATATTTTATGAACTTGAGGAAGTCACACTCCCTTTCTAGGTCCAGGTTCTTTACACGATATGGGAGAAGAAAAGTGTGGATTAAATCAATGGTTCTCAAATTTGTGGTACATCAGAATCACTGGAGGAACAGGTTTAAAGTACACATGCCTAAGCATCAGCCATAATATTGATTCTGATTTATTAGGCTTGGGGTATAGCTCAGGGACCTAAAATTTTAAAAAACTTTCCAGGTGACTTTGATGGACACCACATACCTAAATGCTGTCTAAACTGCCATCCATATCTAAAATCAAGAAACTGATATCTCCTGAAGAAATGTTGACATGTAACTGGGCCACTCAATTTACTAAAAGCTTCACACATATCACTTAAAGGACTGAAAATGGCCAGAGCTCTAAAAATCCTACCTGATGAGGAGGATAGTGACTAAAACAGAAAGAAAGATCCATAAAATCAGGAATGAAATGAAGGTCTAAACATGTGAGAAAAATCAGTGAATAGTATTATCTAGGGCCCTTCACCAATAAGGTTTTCCATTTTGAACAATATTCAACATCCCACTGACTTAGAAGTAGAAGAACATATATCATTTTCTTTCTTTTCTTAAACTTTTTTAAATTAAAAAATAAGAAAAAAAATTTTTGTTCACACCACATGGCATGTGGGAACTTAGTTTCCCAACCAGGGATCAAACCTATGCCCCCGGCATTGGAAGCATGGAGTCTTAACCACTGGACCACCAGGGAAGTCCCCAGCCATTTTCAATCTATGGAAAAAGACTTAGATGAAGGTCACTTGGTAGGACAGAGACAAAGTTTGCATTATAATATTTTAATTGTCCTAGTTATGGCTCTAAGTGATAAGAGACCTGCATGAAGCTCCTAGTCCCTCTGACCACCACAAACTTCTGGGTTGCCTGATAGCATCCCCTACTCCAAATCCTGTCAAGAATTCTTAAAATCTAGTCTAGTACATAGACTATCTCTGTGAGAATAGTAGACCTCAACCTTCCCCTAAATGCTGCTCTTGTCTAGAGCATTCTAGCCAATACAGTTATTCTCCACGGCAACCTCTGCTTTGGCTCAGCCTCAGGATTAGGATGACTTCATTACTCACGCCTGATAAGGGGAGGCAGGATTTACTGAATGGAGAAGGTTCTTATTCCAAATAGCAACAGACTCAATAAGCAGCCATGTTTGTTTCTGTTATGAAACATGGCCTTGTAGTACACAGAACTCATGTCTTGACAGGCCCCACAAGGTACTTGTGGCCTCTCTCATCCCTACTTCCCCCATCTTTACTACCTGAGGGTTTCAGAGGCTTGAACTTTGAAAGACCAAACGAAACCACCTACCTCATTCCATGGTCATATTATATATTTTCCCATGTGACAGAACTCTTTCTAGAGTCAGAGTGGCCTTTATTACACACAGGATAGATTGGCCTGGGAAAGAGCAGCCCTCAGTGATAGAAATTGGTCCAATAAATGGAAGTCACAGGAAGGCAACTTTTAGCACAAAGTATAGAAAAAGTATGGAACATATACCAAGTGTTCACTATATACCAAGCCGTGTACAAGGTACTTTTTACACTTGTTATCTTGTTTACCATCCTTGAGACAACCATATAAAGAATGTATTAACAGTCCTGCTTGACAGATTAAAAAAAAAAGATTGAGATTGGGAGAGGTGAAAAGATTGAGAATACAACACTCAGTTGGCAAGGAGCAGAACCAGATATCAAACTTAGACTTCTGAGAATCCAAAGGTTTTCTCCTATATTTTTTTCTAAGATATTTATAGTCTTACACTTAAATCTATGACCCATGTTGAAATAATTTTTTGTATAAGATGTGAGGTTTAGGTTGAGGTTTACAATGGGTCGTTTTTTTTTTAACATCTTTATTGGAGTATAATTGCTTTACAATGGCGTGATAGTTTCTGCTTTATAACAACTGAATCAGTTATACATATACATATGTTCCCATAACTCTTCCTTCTTGCATCTCCCTCCCTCCCACCCTCCCTATCCCACCGCTTTAGGTGGTCACAAACCACAGATCTGCTCTCCCTGTGCTATGCAGCTGCTTCCCACTAGCTATCTATTTTATGTTTGATAGTGTATATATGTCCATGCCGCTCTCTCACTTTGCCACACTTTACGCTTCCCCTCCCCATATCCTCAAGCCAATTCTTTAGTAGGTCTGTGTCTTTATTCCAGTCTTACCCCTAGGTTGTTCATGACTTTTTAAAATTAGATTCCATATATATGTGTTAGCATACGGTATTTGTTTTTTTCTTTATGACTTACTTCACTCTGTATGACAGACCCTAGGTCCATCCACCTCATTACAAATAACTCAATTTCGTTTCTATTTATGGCTGAGTAATATTGCATTGTATATATGTGTCACATCTTCTTTATCCTTTCATCTGATGATGGACACTTAGGTGGTTTCCATGTCCTGGCTATTGTAAATAGAGGTGTAATGAATATATTGGTACATGACTCTTTTTTGAATTATGGTTTGCTCAGGGTATATGCCCAGTAGTGGGATTGCTGGGTCGTATGGTGGTTCTATTTGTAGGTTTTGAAGAAACCTCCAACCGTTCTCCATAGTGGCTGTATCAATTTACATTCCCACCAACAGTGCAAGGGTGTTCCCTTTTCTTCACACCCTCTCCAGCATTTATTGTTTCTAGATTTTTTGATGATGGCCATTCTGACTGGTGTGAGATGATATCTCAGTGTAGTTTTGATTTGCATTTCTCTAATGATTAATGATGTTGAGCATTCTTTCATGTGTTTGTTGGCAATCCATATATCTTCTTTGGAGAAGTGCCTATTTATGTATTCTGCTCATTTTTGGATTGGGTTGTTGTTTTTTTTTTAATTGAGCTGCATGAGCTGCTTATAAATTTTGGAGTTTAATCCTTTGTCAGTTGCTTCATTTGCAAATATTTTCTCACATTTTGAGGGTTGTCTTTTGGTCTTCTTTATGGTTTCCTTTGCTGTGCAAAAGATTTAAGTTTCGTTAGGGCCCATTTGTTTATTTTAGGTTTTATTTCCATTTCTCTAGGAGGTAGGTCAAAAAGGATCTTGCTGTGATTTATGCCGTAGAGTATTCTGCCTATGTTTTCCTCTAAGAGTTTGATAGTTCCTCTAACAGTTTGATAGTTTCTGGCCTTACACGTAGGTCTTTATTCCGTTTTCAGCTTTTTTTGTGTGTGGTGTTAGGGAGTGTTCTAATCTCATTCTTTTACATGTACCTGTCCAGTTTTCCCAGCACCAAATATTGAGGAGGCTGTCCTTTCTCCACTGTATATTCCTGCCTCCTTTATCAAAGATAAGGTGACCATATGTGGTTGGGTTTATCTTGGGATTTCTATCCTGTTCCATTGATCTATATTTCTGTTTTTGTGCCAGTACCATACTGTCTTGATTACTGTAGCTTTGTAGTATAGTCTGACGTCAGGGAGCCTGTGTCCTCCAGCTCCGTTTTTCGTTCTCAAGATTGCTTTCACTATTAGGGGTCTTTTATGTTTCCATACAAATTGTGAAATTTTTTGTTCTGGTTCTGTGAAAAATACCAGTGGTAGTTTGATAGGGATTGCATTGAATCTGTAGATTGCTTTGGGTAGTATAGTCATTTTCAAAATGTTGATTCTTCCAATCGAAGAACATGGTATAACTATCCATCTATTTGTATCATCTTTAATTTCTTTCATCAGTGTCTTATAATTTTCTGCATACAGGTCTTTTGTCTCCTTAGGTACGCTTATTCCTAGATATTTTATTCTTTATGTTGCAATGGTAAATGGGAGTGTTTCCTTAATTTCAATTTCAGATTTTTCATCATTAGTGTATAGGAATGCCAGAGATTTCCATGCATTAATTTTGTATCTGGAAGCTTTACCAAACTCATTGATTAGTTCTAGTAGTTTTCTGGTAGCATCTTTAGGACTCTCTATGGAGAGTATCATGTCATCTGCAAACAGTGACAGCCCTATTTCTTCTTTTCCGATTTGGACTCCTTTTATTTCTTTTTCTTCTCTGATTGCTGTGGCTAAAACTTCCAAAACTATGTTGAACAATAGTGGTGACAGTGGGCAACCTTGTCTTGTTTCTGATCTTACTGGACATGGTTTCAGTTTCTTACCATTGAGGATGATGTTGGCTGTGGGTTTGTCATATATAACCTTTATTATGTTGAGGAAATTTCCCTCAATGCCTACATTCTGCAGGGTTTTTATCAGAAATGGGTGTTGAATTTTGTCGAAAGTTTTCTCTGCATGTATTGAGAAGATCATATGGTTTTTCTCCTTCAATTTGTTAATATGGTGTATCATGTGGATTGATTTCTGTATTTTGAAGAATTCTTGCATTCTTGGAATAAACTACAGTTGATCATGGTGTATGATAATTTTAATGTGCTGTTGGATTCTGTTTGCTAGTATTTTGTTGAGGATTCTTGCATCTATGTTCATCAGGGATATTGGCCTGTAGTTTTCTTTGTTTGTGACATGTTTGTCTGGTTTTGCTATCAGGGTGATGTTGGCCTCGTGAAATAAGTTTGGGAGTGTTCCTCGCTCTGCTATATTTTGGAAGAGTTTGAGAAGGATGGGTGTTAGCTCTTCTCTTAACGTTTGGTAGAATTCTCCTGTGAAGCAGACTGGTCTTGGGCTTTTGTTTTTGGAAGAGTTTTAATCACAGTTTCAATTTCAGTGCTTGTTATTGGTCTGTTCATATTTACTATTTCTTCCTGATTCAGTCTCGGCAGGTTGCGCATTTCTAAGAATTTGTCCATTTTTTCGAAGTTGTCCATTTTATTGGCATAGAGTTGCTTGTAGTAATCTCCCATGATCCTTTGTATTTCTGTAGTGTCAATTGTTACTTCTTTTTCATTTCTAATTCTATTGATTTGAGTCTTCTCCCTTATTTTCTTGATGAGTCTGGCTAATGGTTTATGAATTTTTTTATCTTCTCCAAGAATCAGCTTTTAGGTTTATTGATCTTTGCTATTGTTTCCTTCATTTCTTTTTCATTTATTTCTGATCTGATCTTTGTGATTTCTTTTCTTCTGCAAACTTTGGGGTTTTTTTGTTCTTCTTTCTCTAATTGCTTTAGGTGCAAGTTTAGGTTGTTTATTGGAGATGTTTCTTGTTTCTTAATGTAGGATTGTATTGTTATAAACTTCCCTCTTAGAACTGCTTTTGCTGCATCCCATAGGTTTTGGATAGCTGTGTCTCCATTGTCTTATGTTTCTAGGTATTTTTTGATTTCCTCTTTGATTTATTCAGAGATCACTTCGTTATTAAGTAGTGTATAGTTTAGCCTCCATGTGTTTGTATTTTTTACAGATCTTTTTCTGCAATTTATATCTAATCTCATAGTGCTGTGTTCTGAAAAGATACATGGTACGATTTCAATTTCCTTAAATTTACCAAGGCTTGATTTGTGACCCAAGATATGATCTATCCTGGAGAATGTTCCATTAGCACTTGAGAAAAATGTGTATTCGGTTGTTTTTGGATGGAATGTCCTATAAATATCATTTAAGTCCGTCTTGTTTAATGTATCATTTAAAGCTTGTCGTTCCTTATTTATTTTGATTTTGGATGATCTGTCCATTGGTGAGGGTGGGGTGTTAAAGTCCCCTACTATGAATGTGTTACTGTCGATTTTCCCTTTTATGGCTCTTAGCAGTTGCCTTATGTATTCAGGTTCTCCTAGGTTGGGTGCATAAATATTTACGATAGCTATATCTTATTCTTAGATCGATCCCTTGATCATTATGTAGTGCCCTTCTTTATCTCTTGTAATAGTCTTTATTTTAAAGTCTATATTGTCTGATATGAGAATTGCTACTCCAGCTTTCTTTTGATTTCCATTTGCATGGAATATCTTTTTCCATCCGCTCACTTTCAATCTGTATGTGTCCCTAGGTCTGAAGTGCGTCTCTTCTAGAGAGCATATATAAGGGTCTTGGTTTTTTATCCTTTCTTCCAGTCTGTGTCTTTTGGTTGGAGCATTTAATCCATTTATATTTAAGGTAATTATCAATATGTATGTTCCTGTTTCCATTTTCTTAATTGTTTTGGGTTTGTTATTGTAGGTCTTTTCCTTGTCTTGTGTTTCTTACCTAGAGAAGTTCCTTTAGTATTTTCTGTAAAGCCAGTTTTGCTGTGCTGAACTCTCTCAGCCTTTGCTTCTCTGTAAAGATTTTGATTTCTCCACCAAATCTGAGTGAGATCCTTGCTGGTTAGAGTAATATTGCTTGTAGGTTTTTCGCCTTCATCACTTAAAATATGTCCTGCCACTCCCTTCTGGCTTGCAGAGTTTCTGCTGAAAGATCAGCTGTTAACCATATGGGGATTCCCTTGTGTTTTATTTGTTGTTTTTCCCTTGCTGCTTTAATATATTTTCTTTGTAGTTAATTTTTCATAGTTTCATTAATATGTGTCTTGGTGTTTCTCCATGGATTTATCCTGTATGGGACTCTCTGTGCTTCCTGGACTTGATTAATTATTTCCTTTCCCATATTAGGGAAGTTTTCAACTATAATCTCTTCAAATATTTTCTCAGTCCCTTTCTTTTTCTCTTCCTCTTCTGGAGCCCCTATAATTCAAATGTTGGTGCATTTAATGTTGTCCCAGAGGTCTCTGAGACTGTCCTCAGTTCTTTTCATTCTTTTATCTTTATTCTGCTCTGCAGTAGTTATGTCCACTATTTTATTTTCCAGGTCACTTAACCATTCTTCTGCCTTAGTTATTCTGCTATTGATCCCTTTTAGAGTATTTTTAATTTCATTTATTGTGTTGTTCATCACTGCTTGTTTCCTATTTAATTCTTCTAGGTCCTTGTTAATTGTTTCTTGCATTTTCTCTCTTCTATTTCCAAGATTTTGGATCATCTTTACTATCATTATTCTGAATTCTTTTTCAGGTAGACTGCTTATTTCCGTTTATTTGTTTGGTCTGTTGGGTTTTTACCTTGCTCCTTCGTCTGCTGTGTGTTTTTCTGTCTTCTAATTTTGCTTATCTTACCGTGTTTGGGGTCTCCTTTTTGCTGGCTGCAGCTTTGTATTTCCCTTTGTTTTTAGTGTCTGTCCCCAATGGCTTATGTTGGTTCAGTAGGTTGTGTAGGCTTCCTGTTGGAGGGGACTAATGCCTGTGTTCTGGTGGATGAGGCTGGATCTTGTCTTTCTGGTGGGCAGGTCCACATCTGGTGCTGTGTTTTTGTGTGTCTGTGGCCTTATTATGATTTTAGGCAGCCTCTCTGCTAATGGGTTTTTTGTGTTTCTGTCTTGCTAGTTGTTTGGCATAGGGTGTCCAGCACTGCAGCTTTCTGGTCGTTGGGTGAACCTGGGTCTTTGTGTTGAGATGGAGATCTCTTGGAGATTTTCGCCATTTGATATTATGTGGAGCTTGGAGGCCTCTTGTGGACCAGTGTCCTGAAGTTGGCTCTCCCACTTCAGAGGCACAGCACTGACTCATGGCTGAAGCACCAAGAGCCTTGCATCCACACGGTTCAGAATAAAAGGGAGAAAATGTAGAAAGAAAGAAAGAAAGAAAGAAAGAAAGAAAGAAAGAAAGAAAGAAAGGGGACAAAATAAAATAAAGTAGGATAAAATAAAGTTATTAAAAAATAAAAAAATAATTATTGATAAAAAAATTTTTTGAAATGAAAAACAAAAACAAAGAAACAAACAAAAAACCGGACGGACAGAACCCTAGGACAAATGGTGAAAGCAAAGCTATACAGACAAAATCTCACATGGAAGCATACACATGCACATTGAAAAAAGATGAAAAGTGGAAAAAATAATATATCCTGCTCTCAAAGTCCACCTCCTCAATTTGGGATGATTCTTTGTCTATTCAGGTATTCCACAGATGTAGGGAACCTCAAGTTGATTGTGGAGATTTAATCCGCTGCTCATGAGGCTGCTGGGAGAAATTCCCTTTATCTTCTTTGCTCACACAGCTCTCCAGGGTTCAGCTTTGGATTTGGCCCCGCCTCTGCATGTAGGTCGCCTGAGGGCGTCTGTTCTTCGCTCAGACAGGACGGGGTTAAAGGAGCAGCTGATTCGGTGGCTCTGGCTCACTCAGGCCGGGGGGAAGGAGGGGTGCAGATGTCGGTCGAGCCTGCGGTGGCAGAGGCCAGCGTGACATTGTTGCAGCAGCCCGAGGCACGCTGTGCGTTCTCCCAGGGAAGTTGTCCCTGGATCACGGGACCCTGGCAGTGCCGGGCTGCCCAGGCTCCCAGAGGTGGAGGTGTGGATAGTGACCTGCACTCGCACACAGGCTTCTTGGTGGCAGCAGCAGCAGCCTTAGTGTCTCATGCCCCTCTCTGAGGTCTGCGCCCATCTCTTGAGCTCCTTTAAGCAGCGCTCTTTACCCCCTCTCCTCTTGCACCAGGAAACAAAGAGGGAAGAAATAGTCTCTTGCCTCTTCGCCAGGTCCAGACTTTTTCCTGGACACCTTCCAAGCTGGACGTAGTGCCCTAACCCCTTCAGGCTGTGTTCATGAACCCCAGTACTCTCTCTGGCATCTGACCAAAGCCCGTGCCTCAGCTCCCAGCCCCCGCCCGCCCCAGTGGGTGAGCAGACAAGCCTCTCGAGCTGGTGAATGCTGGTCGGCACCAATCCTCCGTGGGGGAATTTCTCCACTTTGCCCTCCACACCCCTTTTGCTGTGCTCTCCTCTGTGGCTCTGAAGCTTCCCCCCTCTGCCACCTGCAGTCTCTTCCCACGAAGGGGCTTCCTAGTGTGTGGAAACCTTTCCTCCTTCGCATCTTCCTCCCCCTGGTGCCGGTCCTGTCCCTATTCTTTTGTCTCTGTTTTTTTCTTCTTTCTTTTGCCCCACCCAGGTACGTGGGGAGTTTCTTGCCTTTTGGGAGGTCTGAGGTCTTCTGCCAGCGTTCAGTGGGTGTTCTATAGGAGGAGTTCCATGTGTAGATGTATTTCTGATGTATCTGTGGGAAGGAAGGTGACCTCCGTGTTTTACTCTTCTGCCATCTTCCTCACCTCCCCAGTGGGTCCTTTTTAACATGTAGAGGTGAAGGTTCAGATCCTGTTCTGGAGTTGAAGAGTTGAAGTACTGAGGAGTCAATTAATTTGGCATAATGATATTAAGTGTTGACATGTTCAGGTGGGGGAAATTTGAGTTACATGTCTTCACAGATGATTATCATATTTGACCAGAGTAAGTGTAGTTTTTCCACTGTAGAGTAAATGGGGGCTTAGAGAAGTTCCTGTGTTTGAAAAGGGACAATATGTTCAAGATTATCTTATCATGAGTGTAAATTGATCTAGCACGTTAGAGTAAGTGTCCCTGCCTGAACTCTTCATTTACCCCAAAGAAATGAAAACGTATGTCCACAAAAAACTTGCACATGAATTTTCATAATAATTCCAAACTGGAAACAACTTGTATTAGTTTTCTAGGGCTGATATTAAAAGTTACCACAGACTGGGTGGCTTTAAATAACAGAAATTTATTGTCTATAAGCTGTAAGTCCAAAATCAAGATGTTGGCAGGATCGATTCCTTCTGAGGGCTGTGTGCAAGAATCTCTTCCATGTCTCTTCCTAGCTTATGGTCATTTGTTGGCAATCTGTGGCATTTCTTGGCTTAGATATCCATCACTCCAGTCCTCTGGCTTCACATGACATTCTCCCTGTGTCTCTTCTGATAATTATTCCTTTGTGCATGTCTGTATCTGTGTTTAAATTTTCCATATTTATAAGAACACCAGTCATATTGGATTATGGCCCATGTTAATGATCTCATTTTAACTTGATTACAGTTGTAAAGGCCTTATTTCCAAATAAAGTTACATTCTGAGATAATGGGAGTTAGAACTTCAGTGTATCTTTTCAGAGGGCACAACTCAACCCATAACACAACAAAAACATCCTACAGCAAGTGATGGTTAAACAAACTGTGGTGCATACATACCATGGAATACCACTCAGTAACAAAAGGAGTGAGCAGTAGATATACATAATTTTGAATGGATCCTAAGAACATTATCTGACTGGAATAAAGAGCAAATATTAAAATGTTCCAAATTTTATGATTCCATTTATATAACATTTTCAAAATGTAAAATATATAGATATGGAAAGTAGAGTAGTGATTTCCAGGGCTTAGGGATGGTATGTTAGAGGGGACAGGGAGATTGTTGTGGTGATGGAATACTTCTGTAACACAATTGCAATGATATTTATTGACTCTATTCATATGGTAAAATGGCATAGAACTATACACATGCATTGTACCAATGTTAAGTTTCTGGTTTCCATGTTCTACTATAGTTACATAAAATATGACCATTGGGGCAACAGAGTGAAGGATTCATGGGACCTCCCTGTATATTTCTGTGCAACTTACTATGAATGTATAATTACTTCAAAATAAAAAAGATTAAAAAAAATTGAAGTCATTGTCTTTTCTCCAAAACACAAGAGAACAACCTTCTCCAATAATTAAAGATAATTTTTTTCCTGTAAACCACCACTCAGTTGGAATACACATTGAGACTGGTGACCAGCAGAGCAGTAGCCCAGTAGATGACTTAGGTGTGAGCGGTGCAGTGGAATGCACTAAATGGGAGACTGTTGTTCCCGAGAAAATGACAGTAGTCAGCAGAAATGTAGTGGTTGACAGAATTGCACTGAGACCCGGCAGGAGCAGACTTGTCTGAAAAATCATTTGAGCCACACATTGAGGATACACAGAAATATTTGTGGGATGTGTGTGAGAGAAGCATATTTTGCTTCTATAAAACTTTAGGGTTAGGGTTAGCATATTTTGGAGGAATTTGAGGTCTTGAATGAGTAGGTAGGGGCAAGATCAGTGAAATGCATGTTATGTAACCCTATTTGACCCATAGGTTGGCAAGACCTGGGAAAACTGATTCTAAATACAAAATGATAAGTCCTATAACAAAGTTACAATCAAGTGCTATAGAATCTCAGAGAAGAGAGTGACCAACTTAGGCTGAGAAAGATTTCATGGAAAAACAGATATTTGATTTTGCAATGTTAGGATTTCATTAAGCAAAAGAAATAGCAATATGCAAAATCAGAAGTACATAAACGAGCCTAAGAAATGACAACTGGTCCATCAACAATGAATGGATAAAGAAAATGTGCATGTATATGTGTGAGTGCATGTGTGTGTTCACGTGTGTGCGTGTGTATTATGGAATATTATTCAGCCATAAAAAGAAAGAAAATCTGTCATTTGTGACAACATGGTTGGATAGATGCAGAGGCATTATGCTAAATGAAATAAGTCAGACAGAAAGGGACAAATACTGCATGATATCACTTACATGTAGAATCTAAAAAGCAAACAAGCAAGCAAACAAAAAGCAAACCAAAAAACAAACTCATAAGTGCAGAGAACAGAGTAGTAGTTGCTAGAGGTGGGAGGTGGAAAAATGGGTAAAGGGCAATTCCAATTATATGATGAGTAAGTCTTAGGGATATAAGGCATAGCATGGTGACTATTTGGAAGTTAAGAGAGTAGATCTTAAAAGTTCTCATCACAAGAAAGAAATGTGTAACTATGTGTGGTGATGATGTTAACTAAACTTATTGTGGTAATCATTTCACAATATATACATATATCAAATCATTATGTTGTATACCTAAAAGTAATACAATGTTATATGTCAATTACATCTCAAATAAAATAAATAAATAAAAAGAAATTGCTCTTTTCAGGCTCCTGTCAACAGGTCAACAGATTACACCTCTTGACACCTGTCCTCTACCAGCCTCATGGTCACTCCTTTTATTCTCTAAATACTTTAGCACTTAGCTTCTCCACCCCAATTCTTAGCACCATCCTCGGTGGTCTTTCTTAAGTCCTAAGTAAATCCACATGAATATTTTTCCAATGTTCTGGCCTTTCAGTTACAAAAATCTTCATCTCCCAAGTCCTGGTACTCTGTTCCACTTCATTTACCACACCACAGTCACACTCTGATATTAGTACATAAAACTCTACCTCCAATTTCACTCCACTCTTGAGCCACAATTCCTCTTTTCAAATTCCTTGTTTAACCATTTCCACCATGACCATTTTTCAAACTCATCTGGACTTTGCATTAGTCCTTAAAATTTCTCCCTAACTTTAAGGACACTTTTCTCCTTAATTCTTTCATCTTTCAGTTAGATTTCATGATGCTCTGTATCAATACTCTCTTACCAATACAATCAAGTCTTTTGCTAATCTGCTCTTTCAGCCCAGTCATCTGGGGTAATCAAACATTACACAAAGCCAATTATTTCTTTTCAGCTCCTTTACCAGAGATAAGCTTAATATTAACTGGGAAACAATTTAATCAAGGGCAGTTTTGAGCCACTAAGTATTCATGATCCCAAGCCTCAGTTGTGTCTTCAATATAGCCCAACAATTGTACTACGTGTCTCTAAAGTTCTGAGACTACTAACAATTATTCCAACATTTCTTCAAAATTCTGACCCTCCTACCTTCCTCCCCAATTTGAGCAGAAAACCGCTTCAATTCCACAAGGCAAGATACTATCAGATAATACTACTTATAAAAGCAATGTTAGAGATATGCTGGCAAACATGGGCAAAATTAATGCACAAGGCTTGTCATCACTGCACTATTTCTAATAACAAAAGACCGGAACAATGCAATTATTCATCAAAAGGAGAAAAATTGAAAAAATATGGTACACACAAAATGGAATACTAGGTAGCTGTGAAAGGACCCATTTACTTCAATATTCTCTCTGACAATACCAATTAGAGTAAAAATTAATTTTATACAGGTTTGACTCTGGGTACCACATGTTTGAAGAGGGCCTCTGACACATCAGGTAAGTACCACAACAGGTAAAGTTAAACCAGCCTATGTCTATTAGAGTACTGTCTCTGAGCTCCCAGTTACAATTCAAGAAAGGAATTTAAAAATCACAACTTTCAAATACACCATACAGAAGTGTTAATAGTCATCATGCTGTACATGATTACTATATTTTGTTTGTTTATTTATTTATATTTATAACTGTGAATTTGTACCTTATGACTACCTTTATCCAATTTCTCCTCACCACATCCCTAACTCTGGTAACCACAAATATGATCTCTTTTTCTCTCAGTTTTTCTTTCTTTCTTTTTTTTAAGATTCCACATAGATGTGAGATCGTACAAGTACGCATTTGTCTTTCTTATTCTATGTCACTTATAATGTCATCAAGGTCCACCCATGTTGTCACAATAAATAGGATTCCCTTAATGATATTCCATTATATATCATATCATACCAATAATGTATTCCATTATATTATATATTTTATATGTATATATAAAATATAATGGAATATTATTCAAATATATATATATATATATATATATATATATATATACAACTTCCTGTCCATTCATCTGTCAGTGGGCATATAGGTTGTTTCCATGTCTTGGCGCTCATAAATAATGCTACCATAAACATGGGGGTGAAGATATCACTTCAATATAGTGTTTTTTCCCTTTACACATATTCACAGAAGTAGAATTGCTGGATCATATGGTAGTTCTATTTTTAATTTTATGAAGAAACTCCATACTCTTTTCCACTGTGCCTGTACCAATGTACCATCCTACCAACAGTGCACTAGAGTACTCTTTTCTCCACACCTTCACCAGTATTTGTTATCTCCTGTCTTCTTTATGTTATTCTATTAATTTTAAGTTGGGGTATAGTTGTTTTACTATGTAGTGTTAGTTTCTAGTGTACAGTGAAGTGGAGTTCCCTGTGCTATACAGCAGGTTCTCATTAGATATCTATTTTATACATATTAGTGTATATATGTCAATCCCAATCTCCCAATTCATGCCACTCCCCTTTTCCTCCCTTGGTGTTGATACATTTGTCCTCTACATCTGTGTCTCTATTTCTGCCTTGCAAACTTGTTCATCTGTACAATTTTTCTACATGCCACATATATGGGTTAATATACTATATTTGTTTTTCTCCTCCTGACTTCCCTCACTCTGTGTGACAGCTGCTAGGTCCATCCTTGTCTCTACAAATGACCCTATTTCATTCCATTTTATGGCTGAGTACTATTCCATTGTATATATGTACCACATCTTTATCCATTCGCCTGTCAATGGACATTTAGGTTACTTCCATGACGTGGCTATTGTAAATAGTGCTACAATGAACATTGGGGTGTCTGTGCCTTTATGAATTATGGTTTTCTCTGAGTATATGCCCTGTAGTGGGAATGCTGGGTCATATGGTAATCCTCTTTTTAGTATTTTAAGGAACGTCCATACTGTTCTCCATAGTGCCTGTATCAATTTACATTCCTATCAACAGTGCAAGAGTTCTTTTCTCCACAAATTCCCATTTCTCCACACCCTCTCCAGCATTTGTTGTTTGTAGATTTTCTCATGATGCCCATTCTAACCAGTGTGAAGTGATATCTCATTGCAGTTTCAATTTGCTTTCCTCTAATAATTAGTGATGTTGAGCATCTTTTCATGTGCCTCTTGGTCATCTGTATGTCTTTTTCAGAGAAATGTCTATTTAGGTCTTCCACCCATGTTTTGATTGGGTTGTTTGTGTTTTTTTGATATTGAACTGCATGAGCAGTTTATATATTTTGGAAATTAATCCTTTGTCTATTGATTCATTTGCAAATATCTTCTCCCTTTCTGAGGGTTGTCTTTTCGTCTTGTTTATGGTTTCCTTTGCTGTGCAAAAGCTTTTAAGTTTCACTAGGTCCCGTTTGTTTATTTTTGTTTTAATTTCCATTACTAGTAGGTGGGTCAAAAAAGATCTTGCAGTGATTTATTTCAAAGGGTGTTCTTCCTAAGTTTTCCTCTAAGAGTTGTATAGAGTCCGGTTTTACATTTAGGTTTTTATTCCATTTTGAGTTTATTTTTGTGTATGGTGTTAGGGAGTGTTCTCATTTCATTCATTTACATTAGCTGCCCAGTTTTCCCAGCACCAATTATTGAAGAGACTGTCTTTTCTCCATTGAATATCCTTGCCTCCTGTGTAATAGATTAGCTGAGCATAGGTGCATGGGTTTATCTCTGGGTTTCTAACCTGATCCATTGATCTATATTTCTGTTTTTGTGCCACTATGTTATTGTCTAGATTACTGTAGCTTTGTAGTACAGTTTGAAATCAGGGAGTCTGATACTCCCAGGTCCGACTTTTTTTTCCCCTCAAGATTGCTTTGGCTATTCTGGGTCTTTTGTGTCTCCATACAAATTTTAAGAGTTTTTTTTCTAGTTCTGTGGAAAATGTCACTGGTAATTTGATAGGGATTGCATTGAATTTGTAGATTGCCTTGGGTAGTACAGTCATTTTCACAATGTTGATTCTTCCATTACAAGAACAAGGTATATTCCTCCATCTATTTGTGTCACCTTTGACTTTTTTTTTCATTAAAGTCTTAAATTTTTCTGACTGCAGGTCTTTTACCTTCTTAGGTATATTTATTCCTAGGTATTTTATTCATTTTATTGCAATGGTGAATGGGATTGTTTCCTTAATTTTTTTTCTGATCTTTCTAATTGTTAGTGTATAAGAATGCAAGAGATTTCTGTGCATTAATCTTGTGTCCTGAAATATTGCCAGAGTCAATGATTATCTCTAGTAATTTTCTGGTGGCATCTTTAGGATTTTCTATGTATAGTATCATGTCATCTGAAAACAGTGACAGTTTTACTTCTTTTCCAATTTGGATTCCTTTTATTTATTTTTCTTCTCTGATTGCTGTGGCTAGGGTTTCCAAACCTATCTTGAATAATAATGATGAGAGTGGACATCCTGGTGTTGTTCCTGATCTTAGAAGAAATTCTTTCAGTTTTTCACCATTGAGAATGATGTTGGCTGTGGGTTTGTCATATATGGACTCTATTATGTTGAGGTAGGTTCCCTCTAATCCTTCCTTCTGGAGAGTTTTTATCATAAATAGGTGTTGAATTTTCTCAAAAGCTTTTTCTGCATCTATCAAGATGATCATATTGTTGTTATACTTCAATTTGTTAATGTGGTGTATCACATTGATAGATTTGCATATCTTGAAGAGTCCTTGCATTCCTGGGATAAATCCCACTTGATCATGATGTATGATCCTTTTAATGTGTTGTTGGATTCTGTTTCCTAGTATTTTGTTGAGGATTTTTGCATGATATTCATCAGTTATATTGGTCTTTAATTTTCTTTTTTTGTAATATCCTTGTCTGGTTTTGGTATCAGGGTGATGGTGGACTCATAGAGTGACTTTGGGATTCTTCCTTCCTCTGCTACTTTTTGGAAGAGTTTGAGAAGAATAGGTGTTAGTCCTTCTCTAAATGTTTCATAGAATTCACCTGTGAAGCCATTGTGTCCTGGACTTTTGTTGGTTGGAAGATTTTTAATCACAGTTTAAATTTCAGTGCTTGTGATTTGTTTGTTCATATTTTCTATTTCTTCCGAATTCAATGTTTGAAGGTTGTACTTCTAAGAATGTGTCCATTTCTTTGAGGTTGTCCATTTTATTGGTATATAGTTGCTTGTAGAATTCACATATAATGCTTTGTATTTCTGTGGTTTCCATTGTAACTTCTCCTTTTTCATTTCTAATTTTATTGATTTGAGTCGTCTCCCTCTTTTTCTTGATGAGTGTGGTTAAAAGTTCATCAATTTTGTTTACCTTCTGAAAGAAACAGCTTTTGTTTTTATTGATCTTTGCTATTGTTTCTTTGTTTCTATTTCACTTATTTCTGCTCTGATCTTTATGATTTCTTTCCTTCTTCTAACTTTGATGGGATTTTTTGTTCTTTCTGTAGTTCCTTTAGGTGTAAGGTTATATTTTTATTTGAGATTTTTCTTGTTTCTTTAGGTAGGATTGTATTGCTATAGACTTTCCTCTTAAAACTGTTTTTGCTGCATCCCATAAGTTCTTGGTTGTCGTGTTTTAGTTGTCATTTTTCTCTAGGTATTTTTTGAGTTCCTCTTCAGTGATTTCATGGTTATTTAGTAACATAGTGTTTAGCTTCCATGTGTTTGTGTTTTTTACAGTTTTTTTCCTGTAATTGATTTATAATCTCATAGCTTTTTCATTGGAAAAAATGCTTGATACAATTTCAGTTTTCTTAAATTTACCAAGACTTGATTTGTGACCCAAAGTGTGATCTATCCTGGCGAATGTTCCCTGTGCACTTGAGAAGAAAGTATAATCTGCAGTTTTCGGATATAATGTCCTATAAATATTAGTTAAATCTATCTGGTCTATTGTGTCATTTGAAGCTTGTGTTTCCTTATTAATTTTTTGTCTGGTTGATCTGTCCATTAGTGTAAGTAAGGTGTTAAAATCCCGCACTATTTTTGTGTTTCTGTCAGTTTCCCCTTTTACAGCTCTTAGTATTTGTCTTATGTATTGTGGTGTTCCTATGTTGGGTTCTTATATATTTATAATTGCTATATCTTCTTCTTGGATTGATCCCTTGATCATTATGTTGTGTCCTTCCTTGTCTCTTGTAACTCTCTTTATTTAAAGTTTATTTTATCTAATATGAGTATTGTTACTCCAGCTTTATTTTGATTTCCATTTGTATGGAAAAACTTTTCCATCAACTCTCTTTCAATTTGTATGTGTCCCTAGGTCTGAAGTGGGTCTCTTGTAGACAGCATATATACAGGTCTCGTTTTTGTATCCATTCAGCCAGTCTGTATCTTTTGGTTGGAGAAATTAATCCATCCATGTTTAAGGTAGTTACCAATATGTATGTTCCAATTACCATTTTCAAAATTGTTTTGGGTTTGTTTTTGTAGGTCTTTTTCTTCTCTTGTGTTTCCTGCTTAGAGTAGTTCCTTTGGCCTTTGTTGTTGATCTGATTTGGTAGTGCTGAATTCTCGTAGCTTTTGCTTGTCTGTAAAGCTCTTGATTTCTCCATCAAATCTGAATGAGATCCTTGCTGGGTAGAATAATATTGGTTGTAGGTTTTTCATTTTCATCACTTTAAATATATCCTGGCATTCTATTCTGGCCTGCAGTGTTTCTGATCAAACATCAGCTGATAACCTTATGGGGATTCCTTTGTATGCTATTTGTTCCTTTTCCCTTGTTGTTTTTTGATATTTTTTCTTTGTATTTAATTTTTGATAGTTTGATTAATATGTGTTTTGTTGTGTTTTTCCTTGGGTTTATTCTGTATTGAACTTTGTGCTTCATAGACTTGACTATTTTCTTTCCCATATTAAGGAAGTTTTCAACTATAATCTCTTCAAACATTTTCTCAGACCCTTTCTCTTTCTCTTCTTCCTCTGGGATCCCTATAATTTGAATGTTGGTGTGTTTAATGTTTCCTCTGGGACTGTCCTGAATTATTTTCATTCTTTTTCTTTATTCTGCTCCACCACAGTCATTTCCACCATTCTATCTTCCAGATCACTTATCCGTTTTCCTGCCTCAGTTATATTCTGCTATTGATTCCTTCTAAGGTATTTTTAATTTCAGTTATTGTGTTATTCATCACTTTTTGTTTTCTCTTTAGTTCTTCTAGGTCCTTGTTAAACGTTTCTTGTATTTTCTCCATTACATTTCCGAGATTTTGGGTCATCTTAAGTATCATTACTCTGAATTCTTATTCAGGTAGACTGCCTATTTCCTCTTCATTTGTCTGGTTTTGTGGGTTTTTATATCGCTCCTTCATCTGCTGCATATTTCTCTGTCTCCTCACTTTGTTTAACTTACTTTTCTAGGGGTCTCCTTTTTACAGGCTGCAGGTTCATAGTTCCTCTTATTTCTGGTGTCTGTGCCCAGTGGGTAAGGTCAGTCCAGTGTATTGTGTAGGTTTCCTGATGGGGGTGCTGGTGCCTGTGTTCTGGTGGGTTGAGCAGGATCTTGTCCCTCTGGTGGGCAGGGCCATGTCCAGTGGTGTGTTTTGGGCTGTCTGTGAGCTTAGTATGACCTTGGGCAGCCTGTTTGCTAATGGATGGGATTGTGTTCCTGTCTTGCTAGTTGTTTGGTTTGAGGCATCCAGCACTGGAGCTTGCTGGCTGTTGGGTGGACCTGGGTCTTAGTATTGAGATGGTGACCTCTGGGAGAGCTCTCGCTTATTAATATTCCATGGAGATTGGAGTTCCCTGGTGGTCCAACATCCTGGACTCTACTCTCCCACATCAGAATCTCAGGCCTGACCCCTGGCTAGGGCACCAAGACCCCACAAGCTGCACAGCCCAGAAGAAAGGAAAAACAAAGAAAGAGAAAATGAACAGAAAAAACCCCCATGACAAATGGTAAAAACAGAACCAAACAGACAAAATCTGACAACGAAGCACACACACACACTGTCATAAAAAGAAAAAAAAAAGAAAACAAACGAATAAACAAACCCAAAAATGAAAACAGACATTAAAAACTAAACTAATGAAAACAAATCATACACGGAAAGAAAAATAAAAAAGGCAAAGAAAGCATAAAAGAAACACACAAAAAACGATCAAAAAAGTGTGTAAAAACAAAAGAAAAATGAAAAAAGGAAAAACTACAAAACAACAAAGAAGTAGAAATAGAAAAATTATATAATAAATTTAAAAATAAGATAGAAACAAAGGAAAACGAAGGAAAAAAAGAAAAACAAGGAGAAAACACAGTATAAGACAAAATACAGTAGAGGTAGGAAAAAATAAAATAAAAATATATTAAAAATAAAAGCATAAAAAAGAAAAGGAAAAGTAAAAAAAATAAAAAATAATAAGAACAACAGAACAAGAGAAAAACTGTAGTAATAATAATAATATTTTCTTGTGGCCTCAGCTGTCAGTTTCCTTCCCCCAACATTGAGCCACCCCCAATCCCTGCTTACCCAAGAAGTCCTTCAATGCTTCTAGGTAGGTCTCTGGACCTGCTGTGGGCACTGTGGGGCCAGCTCAGATTCTGGTCTGCCCTTACTCCAGTGTGCACTTGCCCTTAAAGTCCACAGTTTCCCCCAAGGTCCACAGACTCTATTGTGGGAACCCTCATTGTCTATTCAGATATTCCACAGATGCAGGGTTTACCAAGCTGATTGTGGGGATTTAATCAGTTGCTCCTGTGGCTGCACAGAGATATTTCCCTTCTCCTTTTTGGTTGCATGGCCCTTGGTGTTCAGCTTTGGTTTTGGCCCCACCTCTGAATATGGGTCACCCTCAAGCATCTGTTCCCCACCCAGGCAAGAGGGGATGAAAGCAGTGGCTGATCAGGGCTCACTTGCTGACTCAGGCCGAGGTGAGGGAGGGATAAGGCCATCACAATTGGGATGTGCATGTAATGGCTGTGGCAGCAGAGGAGGGCATGAAGTTGCAACAGCCTGAGGTGTGCCATTTGTTCTCCTGGGGAACTTAGCCCCAGATCATGGGAGCCTCGGCAGTGGTGGGCTGTACAGTCTCCCAAGAAGTTGTCGGCCATGACCTGCGTGGAAATCATGTAGGTGGTGCCCTGCCATCTGTGAGCACATGGAGCTAGAAGCTCCTGTGGCAGCCCATCCATCTCCTTGTACGCCCTGCAACAATGGTCTCTTGCCTCTTGAGCAGGTCCAGAATTTTCCCAGATTCCCTCCTGGCTAGCTGTGGTGCACTAGCCCTCTTGGGCTGTCTTCACGCAGCCAACCCCAGCCCTATCCCTGGGGGCTGACTTCTGAAGCCCAAGCCTCAGTACCCGGTCTGCACTCACCCCAGCAGGCAAGCAGACAAGCATCTCAGGCTGGTGAGTGCTGGTTGGCACCTATCCTCTGTACGGGATTCTCTCCACTTTCCCTCCACATCCCTTTTGCTGCCCTCTCCTCTGAGGCTCTGAAGCTCCCCACCCCCTGTTCCTGCCAGTGAGGAGGCTTCACAGTGTGTGGAAACTTTTCCTCCTTCACAGCTCCCTCCCAGAAGAGCAGGTCCCATCCTGATTCCTTTGTCTCTTTTTTTCTTCTTTTTTCTTTTGCCCTACCCAGGTACATGGAGATTTTCTTGCTTTATTGGAAGTCTGAGGTCTTCTGCCAGTGTTCAGTAGGTGTTCTGTAGGAGTTGTTCCACATGTAGATGTATTTTTGATGTATTTTTGGGGAAGAAGGTGATCTCCATGTCTTACTCCTCTGCCATCTTGAAGGTCCTCTCTCCTGTCTTCTTGATGATAACTATTCTAACAACGTTATATGGCACCTCATTATGGTTTTGATTTGCATTCCCCTAATGATTAGTGATGTTGAGCACATTTTGATACACCTGTTGGTCATTCATTTATCTTCTTTGGAAAAATGCCCATTCAGGCCCTTTGCCCATTTTTAACTAGATTACTGGGATTTTGTTTTGTTTTCTTCTGTTGCTATTTTTTCCATATACCATTAGTAAATATTTTTTTCCATTCCATAGGTAATCTTTTCATTCTGTTCATTTCATTCATCCAATTAATTCATATTTCTTTTGCTGTGCAGAAGCTTTTTAGTTTGATATAGATCCACTTGTTTATTTTTTATTTTTTTGCTTGTGATTTACGTGCCATATTGAAAAAATTCATTGCCAAGACCTCATCAAGGAGATTTTCTGCTATGTTTTCTTCTAGGAGTTTTATGGGTTTTGGTCTTACATTTCAGTCTTTAACCAATTTTGAGTTAATTTTCGTGACTGGTGTAAGAGAGGGGTTTAGTTTCATTCTTTTACACATGAACATACAATTTTCCCAGAACCATTTATTGAAGAGACAGTCTTTTCTCCACTGAGTATTTATGGCTCCTTTCTCAAGTAATATTTGTCTGTATGCATGGGTTTATTTATGGGCTCTCAATTCTGTTGCATTAGTCTAGGTGTCTGTTTTTTATGCAAGTACCATACTGTTTTTATTATTATATTTTTATAATATAGCATGAAATCAGAAAGTGTATTGTCTCCTAATTTGCTCTTCTAACTCAGGATTACTTTGACTTTTTGAGGTCTTTTGTGGTT
Organism: Delphinapterus leucas; assembly: GCF_059928025.1. Lineage (NCBI taxonomy): Eukaryota > Metazoa > Chordata > Mammalia > Artiodactyla > Monodontidae > Delphinapterus > Delphinapterus leucas. The sequence goes on along the minus strand of NC_143150.1, from coordinate 75,895,128 downwards.
CCATATAAATTTCTAGAATTGTTTTTTCCTACTTCTGTAAAAATGCCATTGGAATCTTGATAGGGATTCCATTGAATCTATAGATGGTTTGAATGGACATTTTAACAATATTAATTTTTCCAATCCACAAACATGGGATATCTTTTTATTTATTTGTGTCTTCTTCAATGTCTCTCATCAGTGTCTTACAGTTTTCCGTGTAGAGATTTTTCACTTCCTTGGTTAAATTTATTCCAAAATATTTTTTTGTATTTGATGCTATTGGAAACTGGATGGTTTCTTTTTTCAGATAATTTGTTATTAGTTCATGTAAATACTATTGATTTTTGTATGATAATTTTGTATCCTGGAACTTTACTAAATGGATAGATTAGATCTAAAAATTTTTGGTAGAGTACTAGGATTTTCTATGGATAAAATTCTTCCTTTTCAATTTTGATGTCTTTTATTTCTCTTTCTTTCTGATTGCTCTGGCTGGGACTTCCAGTACTATGTTGAATAGGAGTGGTGAAGGTGGACACCCTTGTCTTGTTCCTGATCTTAGAGGAAAAGCTCTCAACCTTTCACCATTGAGTATGATATTAGCATAGGTTTGTCACATATGATTTTTATTCTGTTGAGGTACATTCCTTCTATAACTGATATGTTGAGAATTTTCTTTATGAATGAGCTCTGAATTTTGTCAAGTGCTTTTTCTGCATCTATTGAGATGATAATATTATTCTTTCACTCCACTCTATTAATGTGATGCATTACATTGATTGATTTGCATATATTCAACCATCCTTTCACCCCAGGATAAATCTCATTTGATCAAGATGAATAATTCTTTTAATGTACTGCTGAATCCTATTAGCTAGTATTTTATTGAGAATTTTTGTTTCCCGTATTCATCAGGGATATTGGCCTGTAGGTTTCTTTTCTAGTAGCCTTCATTTATGGTTTTCATATCAGGATAATGCTGACCTTGTAAAATGAGTTTGGAAGGGTTCGCTGCTTTTTAATATTTTGCAAAATGTAAGAAGGATTTCTGTCCATTTTCTTTAAATATTTGGTAAAATTCACTGGTGAAGCCATCTGATCTCGAGCTTTTCTTCATTGGGAAATATTTTATTACTGATTCAATCTCCTTACTAGTAATTGTTCTATTCATATTTTCGTTTTCTTTCTGATTCACTCTTGGTAAGTTGTATATTTCTAAGATTTTTTCCATTTCTTCTAGGTTGTCCAGTTTGTTAGTGTAGAGTTGTTCATAGTAGCCTCTTATGATCCTCTGAATTTCTATGGCATTAGATTTAATGTCTCCTTTTTTGTTTATAATTTTACTGATTTGGCTCCTTTCTCTTTTTTACTTTGTTAGACTACCTAAGTGTTTGTTCATTTTGTTTACCTTTTCAAAGAATCAACTCTTAGTTTGTTTAACCTTTGCTATATTTTTCTGTCTTCTATTTAATCTATAATGGTATAGTCTTTATTATCTCTTTTCTTCTGTTAACTTTGCGTTCAGCTTTTTTCCTTTTTTCTGGTTCCTTAATGAATAGAGTTAGGTTTTTTATTTGGGATCTTTTTTGCTTCTTAATGTAGGTATTTACTGCTATGAACTTCCCTCTTAGATTGCTTTTTTGCATGCCATAAATTCTGGTATATTGTGTTTCAATTTTCATTTGTCTCAAAAAACCTGTTTTTTATTTCCCCTTTAATTTCTTCTTTGATCCATTGGTTGTTCAGGAGAGTTATTTAATTATCATATGTTTGTGAATTTTCTAACTTTCCTCTTGTTGATTTTGAGTTTTATACCATTGTGATCAGATAAGATACTTGGTATGGTTTCATTCTTCCTGAATTTGCTAAGATTTGTTTTGTGCCCTAACACATGGTCTATCCTAGAAAATGTTCCATGTGTGCTTGAGAAAAAAATGTGTATTCTGATATTGTTGGATAGAATGTTCTGTATATGTCTGTAAGTTCTATTTGGTCTATAATGTTGTTTAAATGTGCTGTTATCTTATTCATTCTTGTTTGGGTGAGCTATCCATTGTTGAGAGTGTGGTATTAAAGTGCCCAACTATTATTGTATTGCTATATATTTCTCCTTTTAGCTCTGTTAGTTTTTGATTTATATATTTAGGTGCTCTAATGTTGGGCATATAAATATTTACAATTGTTATCTCTTTCTGATGTATTGACAACTTTATCATCATATAATGACCTTATTTGTCTTTTTCATCATTTTTTAGTTTACAGTAAATTATATGAATAGATACCCCTACTTTCTTTGGTTAAATTTTGCTTGAAATGTCTTTCTATACCACTTCACTCTCACTCTATGTGTGTCTTTAATGCTAAAGTCAGTTTCTTATAGGCAGGATACCATTGAATTTTGAGGGTTTCTTAAAATCCATTCAGCCATTCTGTCTTTTAAATGAATAATTTACTCTGTTTACATGTAAAGTTACCACTGATAAGTAAGAGCTTACTAATACCATTTTGTTAATTGTTTTCTGATTGTTTTGTAGGTCCATTGTTCCTTGTTTCTTTTTTTTGAATTTTATTTTATTCATTTTTTTTATACAGCAGGTTCTTATTAGTTACCCACTTTATACATAATAGTGTATATATGTCAATCCCAATCTCCCGATTCATCAAAGTACAACCAACCCCTCTGCCACTTTTCACCGTTGGTGAGAATACATTTGTTCTCTGCATCAGTGTCTCAATTTCTGCCCTGCAAACTGGTTCATCAGTGCCATTTTTCTAGGATCCAGGAATATGAAATAATATATGATATTTATTTCTCACTTTCTGACTTACTTCACTCTGTATGACAGTCTCTAGATCCATCCACATCTCTACAGATGACCCAATTTCATTCCTATTTATGGCTGAGAAATAATCCATCATATATATGTACCACATCTTCTTTATCCATTCATCCGTCGAGGGACATTTAGGTTGCTTCCATTTCTTGGCTATTGTAAATAGTGCTGCAATGAACATTGGGGTGCATGTGTCTTTTTGAATTATGGTTTTCTCTGGGTATATGCCCAGTAGTGGGATTGCTGGGTCATAAAGTAATTCTATTTTTCATTTTTCAAGGAAGCCCTCTATTGTTCTCCATAGTAGTTGTATCAATTTACAGTCCCACCAACACTGCAAGAGGGTTCCCTTTACTCCACACCCTCTCCAGCCTTTGTTGTTTGTAGATTTTCTAATGATGCACATTCTAACTGGTGTGAGGTGACACCTCATTGTGGTTTTGATTTGCATTTCTCTAATAAATAGTGATGTTGAGCAGCTTTGCATGTGCTTCTTGGCAATCTGTGTGTCTTCTTTGGAGAAATGTCTATTTAGGTCTTCTGCTCATTTTTGGATTGGGTTGTTTGCTTTCTTAATATTGAGCTGCGTGAGCTGTTTCTATATTTTGCAGATTAATATTTTGTCCGTTGATTCATTTGCAAATATTTTCTCCCATTCTTAGGGTTGTCTTTTCATCTTGTTTACAGTTTCCTTTGTTGTGCAAAAACTTTCACGTTTCATTAGGTCCCAATTGTTTATTTTTGTTTTTATTTCCATTACTCTAGGAGGTGGATCAAAAAATATCTTGCTGTGATTTATGTCAAATAGTGTTCTTCCTATGTTTTCATCTAAGAGTTTTATAGTATCTGGTCTTACATTTAGGTCTCTAATCAATTTTGAGTCTACTTTTGTGTATGGTGTTAGGGAATTTTCTAACTTCAGTCTTTTACATGGAGCTGTCCAGTTCTCCCAGCACCACTTATTGAAGAGACTGTCTTTTCTCCATTGTATATCCTAGCCTCCTTTGTCATAGATTAGTTGACCATCAGTGCATAGATTTTCCTTTGGGCTTTCTATCCTTTTCCATTAATCTATATTTCTGTTTTTGTGCAAGTACCATATTGTCTTGATTACTGTATCTTTGTAGTATAGTCTGAAGTCAGGGAGCCTGATTCCTCCAGCTCCGTTTTTTCCGCTCAAGACCGCTTTTGCTATTAGGGGTGTTTTATGTCTCCATACAAATTTTAAGATTCTTAGTTCTAGTTCTGTGAAAAATGGCATTGGTTATTTAATACAGATTGCATTGAATCTGTAGATTGCTTTTGGTATTGTAGTCATTTTCACAATTTTTTTCTTCCAATCCAAGAACATGGTATATCTCTCCATCTGTTTGTATCGTCTTTAATTGCTTTCATCAGTGTCTTATAGTTTTTTGCATACAGGTCATCTGTCTCCCTAGTTAGGTTTATTCCTAAGTATTTTATTCTTTTTGTTACAATGGTAAATAGGAGTGTTTCCTTCATTATTTCTTTCAAATATTTCATCATTAGTGTATAGGTATGCAAGAGATTTTTGTGCATTAATCTTGTATCCTGCAACTTTACCAAATTCATTGATTAGCTCTAGTAGTTTTCTGGGGGCATCTTTAGGATTCTCTATGTATAGTATCATGTCATCTGCAAACAGTGACAGTTTTAATTCTTCATTTCCAATTTGTATTCCTTTTATTTCCTTTTCTTCTCTGATTGCCATGGCTAGGACTTCCAAAACTATGTTGAATAATACTGGTGAGAGAAGACATCCTTGTCTTCTTCCTGATCTTAGAGGAAATGCTTTCAGTTTTTCACCATTGAGTATGATGTTTGCTGTGGATTTGTCATATAAGGCCTTTATTATGTTGAGGTAGGTTCCCTCTATGCCCACATTCTGGAGAGTTTTTATCATAAATAGATGTTGAATTTTGTCAAAAGCTTTTTCTGCATCTATTGAGATGATCATATGCTTTTTCTTCTTCAATTTGTTAATATGGTGTTGATTGATTTGTGTATATTGAAAAATTCTTGTATCACTGGGATAAATCCCACCTTATCATGGTGTATGATACCTTTTTCTTTTTTTAACATCTTTATTGGGGTATAATTGCTTTACAATGGTGTTTTAGTTTCTGCTTTATAACAAAGTGAATCAGTTATACATATACATATGTTCCCATATCTCTTCCCTCTTGCATCTCCCTCCCTCCCACCCTCCCTATCCCACCCCTCCAGGCGGTCACAAAGCACCGAGCCAATATCCCTGTGCCATGCGGCTGTTTCCCACTAGCTATCTACCTTACATTTGTTAGTGTGTATATGTCCATAACTCTCTTTCGCCATGTCACAGCTCACCCTTCCCCCTCCGCATATCCTCAAGTCTGTTCTCCAGTAGGTCTGTGTCTTTATTCCTGTCTTCCCCCTGGGTTTCATCATTAGTATATAGGAATGCCAGAGATTTCTGTGCATTAATTCTGTATCCTGCTACTTTACCAAAGTCATTGATTAGCTCTAGTAGTTTTCTGGTAGCATCTTTAGGATTCTCTATGTATAGTATCATGTCATCTGCAAACAGTGACAGCTTTACTTCTTCTTTTCCGATTTGGATTCCTTTTATTTCCTTTTCTTCTCTGATTGCCATGGCTAGGACTTCCACAACTATGTTGAATAATACTGTTGAGAGAATACATCCTTGTCTTTTTCCTGATCTTAGAGGAAATGCTTTCAGTTTTTCACCATTGAGTATGATGTTTGCTGTGGATTTGTCATATAAGGCCTTTATTATGTTGAGGTAGGTTCCCTCTATGCCCAATTTCTGGAGAGTTTTTATCATAAATAGATGTTGAATTTTGTCAAAAGCTTTTTCTGCATCTATTGAGATGATCATATGCTTTTTCTTCTTCAATTTGTTAATATGGTGTTGATTGATTTGTGTATATTGAAAAATTCTTGTATCCCTAGGGTAAATCCCACTTTATCATGGTGTATGATACTTTTAATGTGTCATTGGATTTTGTTTGCTAGTATTCTGTTGAGGACTTTTGCATCTATGTTCATCAGTGATATTGGTCTTTAATGGGTGTTTTTCGTAGTATCTTTGTCTGGCTTGGGTATTAGGGTGATGTTGGCATCATAGAATGAGTTTGGGAGTGTTCCTTCCTCTGAAATTTTTTTGGAAGAGTTTGAGAAGGCTGGGTGTTAGCTCTTCTCATAATGTGTGATAGAATTCACCTATTTAGCCAACTGGTTTTCGACTTTTGTTTGTTGGAAGATGTTTAATCACAGTTTCAATTTCATTACTTGTGATTGGTCTGTTCATATTTTCTATTTCTTCCTGGTTCAGTCTTTGGATGCTGTTCCTTTCTAAGAATTTGTCCATTTCTTCCAAGTTGTCAATTTTATTGGCATATAATTGCTTGTAATATTGTCTTAGGATGCTTTGTATTTCTGCAGTGTCTGTTGTAACTTTTCCTTTTTCATTTCTAATTTTAATGATTTGAGTCCTCTCCCTTTTTTTCTTAATGAGTCTGGCTAATGGTTTATCAATTTTGTTTATCTTCTCAAAGAACCAGCTTTTAGTTTTATTGATCTTTGCTATGTTTTCTTTGTTTCTATTTCATTTATTTCTTTCCTGATCTTTAATGATTTCTTTCCTTCTACTAACTTTGGGTTGTGTTTGTTCTTCTTCCTCTAGTTTTTTAGGTGTAATGTTAGATTGTTTATTTGAGATGTTTCTTGTTTCTTGAGGTAGGATTGTATTGCTATAATCTTACCTCTTAGGACTGCTTTTACTGCATCCCATAGGTTTTGGATCATCGTGTTTTCATTTTCAATTGTATCTAGGTATTTTTTGATTTCCTCTTTGATTTCTTTAGTGATCTCTTGGTTATTTAGTAACGTACTGTTTAGCCTCCATGTGTTAGTGTTTTTTACATTTTTTCCCTGTAATTGATTTCTAATTTCATAGCATTGTGATCAGTAAAGATGCTTGATAGGGTTTCAATTTTCTTACATTTACTGAGGCTTGATTTGTGACACAAGATGTGATCAATCTTGGAGAATGCTCCATGCTCACTTGAGAAGAGTGTAATATGTTGTTTTTCAATGGAATTTCCTATAAATATCAATTAAATTTATCTGGTCTATTGTGTCATTTAAAGCTTGTGTTTCTTCATTAATTTTATGTTTGGATGATCTGTCCACTGGTGTAAGTGAGGTGTTAAAGTCCCCCACCATTATTGTGTTAGTGTCAATTTCCTCTTTTATAGCTGTTAGCAGTTGCCTTATGTATTCAGGTGCTACTATGTTGGGTGCATATATATTTATAATTACTATATCTTGTGCTTGGATTGATCCCTTGATCATTATGTAGATTCCTTCCTTGTCTCTTGTAACATTCTTTATTTTAAAGTCTATTTTATCTGATATGAGTATTGCTACTGCAGTTTCTTTCTGATTTCCATTTGCATGGAATATCTTTTTCCATCCCCTCACTTTCAGTCTGTATGTGTCCCTAGGTCTGAAGTGGGTCTCTTCTAGACAGCATGTGTATTGGTCTTGTTTTTGTATCTATTCCACAAGCCTGTGTCTTTTGGTTGGAACGTTTAATCCATTCACGTTTAAGGTAATTTTGGATATGTATGTTCCTATTGCCATTTACTTAATTGTTTGGGTTTTCTTTTTATAGGTCCTTTTCTTCTCTTGTGTTTCCCACTTAGGGAAGTTCCTTTAGCATTTTTTGTAGAACTGGTTTGGTGGTGCTGAATTCTCTTAGATTTGCTTGTCTGTAAAGCTTTTGATTTCTCCATTGAATCTGAATGAGATCCTTGCTGGGTAGAGTAATATTGGTTGTAACTTCTTCCCTTTCATCCCTTTAAATATGTTATGCCACTCCCTTCTGACATGTAGAGTTTCTGCTGGGAAATCAGCTGTAAACCTTATGGGAGTTCCCTTGTATGCTATTTGTAATTTTTCCCTTGCTGCTTTCAATTATTATTATTTGTCTTTAATTTTTACCAATTTGATTACTATGTGTGTTGGTGCGTTTCTCCTTGGGCTTATCCTGTATGGGACTCTCTGTGCTTCCAGGACTTGGGTGGCTATTTCCTTTCCCATGTTAGGGAAGTATTTGACTATAATCTCTTCAAATATTTTCTCAGGACCTTTCTCTCACTCTTCTCCTTCTGGGACCTCTGTAATGTGAATGTTGTTGTGTATAATGTTGTCCCAGAGGTCTCTTAGGCTGTCTTCATTTATTTTCTTTCTTTTTTCTTTATTCTGTTCTTCAGCAGTGAATTCCACCATTCTGTCTTCCAGGTCACTTATCCGTTCTTCCACCTCAATTATTCTGCTGTTGATTCCTTCTAGTGTAGTTTCCATTTCAGTTATTGTATTGTTCATCTCTGTTTTTTCTTTAATTCTTCTAGGTCTTTGTTAAACATTTCTTGCATCATCTTGATCTTTGCCTCCATTCTTTCTCTGAGGTCCTGGATCATCTTCACTGTCATTATCCTGAATTATTTTTCTGGAAGGTTGCCTATCTCCACCTCTTTTAGTTATTTTTCTGGGGGTTTACCTTGTTCCTTCATCTGGTACATAGCCCTTTCCCTTTTCATCTTGTCTATCTTTCTGTGAATGTGGGTTTTGTTCCACAGGGTGCAGGATTGTAGTTCTTCTTGCTTCTACTGTCTGTCTTCTGGTGGATAATGCTATCTAAGAGGCTTGTACAAGTTTCCTGATGGCAGGGACTGGTGGTGGGTAGAACTGGCTGTTGCTCAGTGGGCAGAACTCAGTAAAAGTTTAATCCACTTGTGTGCTGATGTGTGTGTCTGGGCTCCCTCCCTGTTGCTTGTTTGGCCTAAATCAACCCAACACTGGAGCCTACCTGGGATCTCTGTTGGGGCTAGTGGTGGACTCTGGGAGGGCTGAAGCCAAGGAGTACTTTCCATAACTTCTGCTGCCAGTGTCCTTGTCCTCTCAGTGAGACACAGCCACCCCCACCTCTGCAGGAGATCCTCCAGCACTAGCAGGTAGGTCTGGTTCAGTCTCTTATGGGGTCACTGTTTTTTCCCCTGTGTCCCAATGCACACTACTTTGTGTGTGCCCTCCCAGAGTGGAGTCTGCTTCCCCCAGTCCTGTCGAGGTCCTGTAATCAAACCCAGCTAACCTTCATAGTCTGATTCTCTAGGATTTCCTCCTCCCGTTGCTGGACCCGCAGGTTGGGAAGGCTGACGTGGGGCTCAGAACCTTCACCTCAGTGGGTGGACTTCTGTGGTATAAGTGTTTTCCAGTTTGTGAGTCACCCACCCAGCAGTTATGAGACTTGGTTGTATTGTGATAGTGCCCCTCCTACCATCTCATTGTTACTTCTGCTTTGTCTTTGGAAGTGGGGTATCTTTTTTTGTGAGTTCCAGTGTCTTCCTGTTGATGATTTTTCAGCAGTTAGTTGTGATTCTGGTGCTCTTGCAAGAGGGAGTGAGAGTATGTTCTTCTACTCTGCCATCTTCAACACGCACCTGCTCCTTGTTTCTTATCCTGCTGCCTTGTGTGTGTGTGTGTGTGTGTGTGTGTGGTGTGTGTGTGTGTTTGTGATCTAATGTCTTTTGGTATCAGTATGCTATGACTTCCTTACCCAGTTGTTCTGTGTAATTATTACAGACTTTTCCTTTGTGGTTACCATGAGGCTTATACAAAATATCTTAAACTTATAGCACCATTTTATACTGAACACAACTTAACTTCAAAATAATTTATAAATTTTACACTTTTACTTCTCCTCCCCTTCACATTTTAAGTTAATGCTGTTACTATTTAGATTTTTTTTGTATTGTGTAACTAATAACAGAATATTGTAGTTATGGTTATTTTTGCTGTTCTTTTTTTAACTTTTAAACTGGAGTTGTGTGTAAATTATGCACCACTATTACCATATAGTAGAAAATAACTATGGTTATATATTTACCTTTGCCAGTGAGATTTATGTTTTTATGATGTTAATTGTTGTTCTTTTACTTTCACTCATAAAACTCCCTTTGGCATTTCTTACAAGGCATGTCTCATGATAATGAACTCCTTCAGCTTTTGTTTGTGTGGACAATTATTTATCCCTCCTCCTTCATTTCTGAAGGACACCTTCACTGGGTATATAATTCTTGGTTGACAGTTTTTTTCTTTCAATATTTTGGATGTCATCCCATTCGCTCCTGGCCTGAAAAGTTTTTTTGAGAAATCTACTGATAGTCTTATGGGGATTCTCTGTATGTAGTTACTCTCTTTTCTCTTGCTGCTCTTAAAATTATTTCTTTGTCTTTGATTTTTGACAACTTAATTACAATATATCTCATTGTATTCCTATTTGGGTTCAACCTATTTGAAATCCTTGTGCCTCATGATCTGGATGTCCATCTCTCTCCCTATGTTTGGGAAGTTTTCAGCTATTTTTGCTTTATATGTTTCTTCTGCCTCTTTCTCTTTCGCTTCCCCTTCTGGAATTGCCATAATATAAATATTGTTTCTTTTCACTCTGTTCCATAATTCCCATAGGTTTTATTTACTCTTTTCCATTTTTTTTCTTTTTTTTTACTTCTCTTACTGGGTAATTTCTAATGTCTTATCCTCCCTGTTGCTGATTCTTTCCTCTGCATATTTGAGTCTACTTTTGAAATTCTCTATTGAATTCTTCAATTAAGTTTTCTTAATTTATGTTTTAACTCTAGGATTTTTAGTGTGTGTGTGTGTGTGTGTTTATGTTTACTATTTTCGTATTGAACTTCTGGTTTTGTTCATACATTGTTTTTCTAATTTCGTTTAGTATATGTCTGTGTTTTCTTGTAGTTCACTAAGCTTCCTTAAGAGGATTATTCTGAATTCTTCGACAGTTCACAGATCTCCATTTCTTTAGGGTCATTTTTTGAAGCTTCATTAGTTTCCTTTAGCAGTGTCAAATTTACCTGATATTTTTTTTGTAGACTTTGAGTCCTTTAAAGATGCATCTGCATTTTAAAAGTAACTGAGCACATTTTCCAGACTTACAGGCTTGCTTCTTCACCAATCTACTCAGTTTGCATTTCTGTGTGTCTTCTGGTAGTGTCCTTGGGCAGGTGGGACCTGCTATTATGGTTTATTTGGGGATGAGGTAACTGTTTGAGCTCTGAAGACAAGGATGAGGTGGTGTGCATCTGGCTGAGAACAGTTGGATAAGACTTCTGGCTTGGTTTCCTACCCAAGTGAGACTGTAAGATGGGCTCTATGATTGCCTGGATTCTCTGGTCAGGCTTATTAAGTGATCAGGGTGGGTACTATATTCAATAGTAGACAGGGCTGTGAATTAGCTCACCTGACTTAGAAGGGCAAAAGGATGGGGCCCAGAGCCTGTACAGCTCATTGTTTGGGGACCTTAATTAGGCAAGAATGCACATTGAATTCCCTGGTCAGGTGAGGCCACCAGTTTTTTCTCTGCAGAGAGGAGAAATAATGACCTGTGCTCTCTGTTAAAGTGCCAATGTACATAGGTCTGTTGAATGGGCTACACAGCTTCCTGTGTGCTCTGGTTAAGTTCCCTGGTTGGACTGGCTGAAGGCTGTATTCAGCAAAGAGCAGGGTCCCAGACATAGCTGGAGAATCTTCTCTAGAGCTGTTAAAGCTCTTTGTTTGTTGTCTTAATTCAAGTTGACCCACACCCCACATTTCCTGATCAAACAAGGCCACTGGCTTGGATTTCAAAGCTCTCAGTTCTGTTGCTCTTCTCCAAGCTCAAGCACTGCTGGGCTGCACAGCTAACAGGAGTTGTTGCCAGCCTTGCTTAAAGATTTTTTTAAAAAAATAAGGGAACATCATTAACAACTTTACACCAATGATGTTGAAAATTCCGTTCAAATTCTGATTTAACAGGGAAATATAGCTTATAAAAATGACAAGAATTAATATATTTCATTTTAGAAGAAGAAATATAAAACCAGATTAAACTTTTAATTATTAAAGACATGGAACCAGTTGTTTTAAAAATCTACAACCAAATCAAACCAGTGTAACATTGATGCCATAGCACAGGAGAAAGAGGTGGCCACTTTCAAGCAGAAAAGAAAAAAAAAATCAGCGAAAATCCTAATGAACACTTAACAGCCAAATGTGTGTTATCACAACAGTCTACAATGACAAAACATAAGGGGAATTTTCATATTTTTTCCATAGGCCTCAAAAGTGCTCATAAGAAAGACTGGGGGCATACCAGGAGAGAACCTCCCTCAGTGATACAGGTATGCAGAGGGTGATCAGCTGCCTACAGAGAACATGTACAAAACTTCACTTGCTTCCCCAGATCCTTCTCTCCTACAAGTCAAAATCTGTAAGCTATGAAAGGGGAAGCAACAAAAGATGTTGTCCTCAGGAGAGTTGAAAAGATCCACTGCTACTTCAAGATGATGACAAGCAAAACACTTGGGTCTCTTGAGAGGAGTACGAAATGTACTTCCCCAAAAGACATAGTAAAAAACAATCCATTTCCGTTGGAGGAAATGTAGAGGGAAAAACTCTATACTCCTAAGCGATGAGGAAATAAAAAACTTTCTTGGGTTCAAGACCCTATACTAATACCTAGCAGATGACTGCTACTGCTAGGGGAGGGACATGAATCTCCCACTAAGACCATCACAGATACAAAGCAGTGTTTGTCACAGGGAGGATGGCCAGGGATGTTGAGAAAGACCCATTTCATACACCAAGGCATACAAGACCTGCCTAAGACTAAGACTGCACCAAGAAAACAGCTTCTCCATCTCCACCATAAGCCTAGCACCCAGTAACAAGCAACAGTATTCTACCACTGGTTAAGGAAAAAGATCAAGGAGGGAAAGCCCTCGGTGGCACAAGCATACAAGGATGGCTGAAAGATATGGCGGAAGCAGGAACTGAGAGAGACCCTTCAGCACTGGGACCCCACTTTAAGCACACAATAATAGAAACATGCTAATTCTAGAAGAATTTGAAGCATATATTACACTGACAATATTGGCAGCAGCAGCAAAACTCAAACCCAGCTTCTCTGGAGTAAACTGACTCAAAATTTCATACTAACAATCTGACAGGAGAAGACACATGCCCATTTTCAGACATAAATATTACTTTTCTCTGTGTCTTCTGTTCTTCTATCCATTATGTTTAGCATTCAATCAAAAATTTTGAGATACACACATACACACACACACATAAAAGATAAACAGGAAAAAAACATTATCAAGATAAAAGGCAATCAAGAAAACCAGACACAGAGCTGACCAAGATGCTGGAGCACTCAGAAAGGAATTTGAAAATAAATGATTAATAGGTTAAAGAATATAGTGGAAAAGAGAGACTACAAGCATGAACTGATGGCCAATTCAGCAGAGAGATGGACATCACAAAAAGTCAAATGGGACTGTGGCCTAGGGAATATGATTTCTCCCACTGCATGCAATTATAAATCTTTAAGAGAATGCATGGGGGCAGATATCTGAACACTTGAAGACATTAATGGTGGTGGCTGAGCAGGTGCCTAGAACTCTGAGGGAAAAGAACCATTCTTTCTGACCAGAGGAGCTATGATCCTAAGACTACTGGGCAAAGCCTCACTGCATTTTTCTTTCTCTCTCTCTCTGTCTTTCCACCACTGGGACCTGAAAGAAAACAGTAACACTAAGTATATAAAAAGATATTGGAGCAGTGAACTGGAAAAATTAAGAGAAATCACTGAGAGGAGGGAGATAAAGAAAGCAATTCTATATAATTATGTGTGAAATTCTGGACTCACCACTCAACTGTGCCTGCATGTATCTGGCCATAAAAAAACATATCTCAGGCTTTGAGACCTCAGTTACAGGGTAGACCACCACCCAGGTCCCATGTTGGACTGATTCAAATTCAGCTTCAAAAAATTTGCAAATTAACATTGCAACCATAGCATGCAAAATATAAGTTGGAATCTGTAGCCTGAATATAACACAGTAGATTGTCTACTTTAAAAGATCATGAAAAATAAATCAAGATTCTCCCTGGAGTTTAATAAAAACACAGCTTCATAATATAATATTCAAAATGTCCAGGATACAATCCAAAATTGCTTGTCATACACACACACACAGAAAAGGGATAATCTCAACTCACAAGGGAAAAGATTATTAACAAACGCCAACTCTGAGATAACAGAGTTGTTGGAATTATTAGACAAAAACTTAAAGGCAACTAAATTCAACAATGAATACCCTAAAAAGTAAAGGTGAGCACTCTTGAAAGGCATGGAAAAATATGAAGGCCTCAGCAAAGAAATAGAAAATGTAGAGAAGAACACATAGAAATTTTATAACTGAACAACAAAATAAAAAAAAATTGGAGAATAGAGATGAGAGAGGAAAGAGTTGGTAAAACTAAGATACAGAAAACTAATGAAACTAAAAGTGAATTCTTTGAAAAGATTAATGAAAGTTGACAGCGTGGTACTGGTGAAAGAACAGACATATAGAGCAACAGAAAAGAATAGAGTCCAGAAATAGAACCACATAAGGCTAATTGATCAAAAAATTATTGTGGTAAAATATACATCTGCCTGCTTGCCTCTTCTAGATTTGATTCAGTAGATGTGGAGTGGGTTTTGGGAATTTTTATTTTGAGAAGTCTTTGGATGAGCCCCCCACCCACAACCCACATTGACAACCATTGAGAAAAGATGTCAAATATAACCAAGGATCAGCAGGATTTCATAATAATGTTTGAAAAAAACATATAAAAAAGAAGGGATGTGGCATTTTAGGGGTAATGGAGAAACGTTCATTGTGTTATAGCATAAGGTGCATGGTAGTGGGGTGGAATCAAGGTGAGATTAAAACACATGGAAATTAAACTGGAAAGATAAGTTGGTATAATATTTTGAATTATCTTGTATGGCATGTAATGGGATTTTGCATTTATTCTGTAGGCAACCAGGAACTACTGGAAATTTTGGCACAAGGATGTAACAGAATTCATTTGTTTATTAATTAATTCAAGAAATATTTACTCAGTGGCTACTCTGGGTATGGTAGTATGTGCTAGGCACAAAGCTACAATGGTAAGCAAAGAAGACAGTATAGAGAATAGACTGGAGGTGGAAAAGAGTGGTGTGTGTAAAGCTCATTTAGAGATTATTGAAGTAGTCCTAAAAGAGATATTGGGTAGGAAAAGAGATGAAGATAAAGGCCTGAGTTAAGGTACTGGAAATAGGGATAGATAGGAAGACCAGAGTAAAGAAGATGGAAAGCTTCTGGTTGAGCATCCTGGAGAGACAAGGGTGCTAGGGGAGTCCAGGAGAGAGAGATGAGCATCAGTCATTTCCATCGTGAAACTCTCACACCAACTTAGCCTCATCAATGATGGAGGCATCCTCAAGGGTGATATTCAACTTATCTATACCTGTATGGTCAGGGTTTCTTAACCTCAGCAAGACTGACATTTGAGTCAAATAACTCTTTGTTGTGTGTACTGGGCATTGGATGTGAGTAGGGGGAGAGGGCTGAGGGTTTTTTCCTATGCATTGTAAGTTATTTAACAGCATCCCTGACCTCTACCTACTCGACGCTAGTAGCACTACCCCTGTGTCAAGAAAAATGTCTCCAGACATTGCCAAATATCCTCTGTGGGACAAAGTCACACTCAGTTGAGAACAACAGTTGTATGTCTATATCAATTGTTAAAATATTGAAACACTTTAATATTAGTTGATAAATAGCCACCTCATGTCTCTCAAATCTACTCCATACTGCCCTGAGTTCCTCAGTACTTACCCTGGCTCTCCTTACCATAGAGTATTGCCTGACCCAGGAGTGGACCTCTAGGACCTTGCTCCAGTGTCATGGGCCAGTGTCCATTCTGATTGATGATTGTCATTGTTATATAGGTTGTCAATACTTTTAATATCACTTTTAAGCATCCTCAAAGAAACCCAGTTGTTTAATATCTTTATTTCCATGTATGAATCCTAGCTTTCTTATCCTACCCCACCCCATAAATTATCTTCCCTACTATTAGTGTTAATGCCCTTCCAGTATTTTTAGAAGACCATATGGTCTACTCACTTTGTCTCATCATCAAGTGTGTCTGGAAAAACATAGCTCCTTTAATCTTTCCCTGCCAGTCAAACCTTCCTGCTTCATCAATCATATCTACAGCTTCTTTTTGACTTCTGTGCCTGTGTCCTCATTATCCAGATCCTCTGATGTCCCCACGCTGACTCTGACATCCTAGGTGCCATCTCATCAAAGTCACGTAGTTCCATGATACAGTGTCTCTCAGAACACTCCTGGAAATAACATCGGCCCATTTCAGTTACCTTATCATATTGCAAAACCATATCTAATATGAGAAAAGCTCATCCTCACACACACCCTCTTACCCAATCCCAGAGAGAACCACATGTTCACATGTGTGAGGCCAAAAATAATATATGATGGTGGACCGTGGTAACATTTCCAGGAAGTATTCTCAAACGGCCAAGAAAAGAGCTAAACACTTGCCCTTATCTTGCCCTGCCTGGACATGAATTGCAACTAGATTTTCTTCTCAGCCTTCTATTCATTATATACCCCCAACACACACACACACACACACACACACACACACACACACACACACACACACTGTAACCTCTAAGATGCTTTTCTTCTAATTGTTCATGATGTAAATACTTCCCTGTTCAGGAATTTTCTCCATGTTGGAATTTGCCCAAGAATCTCCTAGTTAGTTTCACTTAAACTATAGGGACAAGAATCTGATATGTATACTAGTGTTTATAGACCAACAGTAAGAACTTACTTTATTCACATATGTGAATCTTTAAAGATAAGGAGGAGGAAAGTATAGGTTCCCCTGATACTCTACATCATGAATATAGTCAGAGAAAAGTTTGGAAGGGAGAGGTTGTTTCAGTCAAAATGTCCTGGTTGCCTGGTTGGTGTTTCTTTGTGCGATCAGAGGATAAAGATGAAATAAACCATAGGATATAAGAATGTTGTGACAATGTTCCCAAATAAGGAAATTTATAGTATGACGCTCCATAAAATATAGTGGTTATGAAGACTAAATAATAATATAAAAAAGCTATGAAATAATGTAAATGAGAAAATAGGACAAAAAGGTATATGCGGGCTTCCCTGGTGGCGCAGTGGTTGAAAGTCTGCCTGCCAATGCAGGGGACACGGGTTCGTGCCCCAGTCCAGGAAGATCCCACATGCTGTGGAGCTGCTGGGCCCATGAGCCATGGCTGCTGAACCTGCATGTCTGGAGCCTGTGCTCCACAATGGGAGAGGCCACAACAGTGAGAGGCCTGCATACTGCAAAAAAAAAAAAAAATGGTATATGCAATTGTTTGAACTACATATAGAAATGTGCTTTAAAATCCAAAGTCAAAATGCCAGCAATGTTAATATTAGGGTACTGAAACTGTGGGTAAATTTTCTTCTTTGCTATACTTATCTAATTTAAAACAGTCCTAATATTATTGTAATAATAAATATATATGAATTTTCAAATTAAAAAGAAAAACACAAGAGGTAAGGATCCACTCCAGAAATGTAACCAACAAATAAATATTGGACATATGCATATGCTATGCACTCTGCTGGACACTAAATGACAAAGCAAGAAATATCAGAATAGCCTACAAAGAGGAGTAACAAAGTACCATGTCTGAAGATCTTGAAGAATAGGCAGAGAAGTGCTTAGCTGGTTTTGATTTAATCTGCTGACTAGTTAACCACTGATATCAATCCCAGACCTTTGGGGCCTCAAACCACTGGGAAAATCTATCCTTAATAACCTATTAGTGAAAAGGCCAGACACTATAAAACTTTTAGAGGAAAGCATAGGCAGAACACTCTTTGACATAAATTGCAGCAAGATCTTTTTTGACCCATCTCCTAGAGTAACGAAAATAAAAACAAAAATAAATAAATGAGGCCTAATTAAACTTAAAAGCTTTTGCACAGCAAAGGAAACCAAAAACAACAGAAAAAGACGACCCTCAGAATGGGAGAAAATATTTGCAAATGAAGCAACCAGCAAGGGATTAATCTCCAAAATATACAAAGAGTTCATGCAGCTCAATGAAAAAAAAAAATCAAAAAATGGGCAGAAGAACTAAATAGACATTTCTCTGAAGAAGCATAAATATGGCCAACAAACACATGGAAAGATGCTCAACATCACTGATTATTAAAGAAATACAAATCAAAACTACCGTGAGGTATCACCTCACACCAATCAGAACCACCATCATTAAAAAATCTAAAAACAATAAATGCTGGAGAGGGTGTGGAGAAAAGGGAACCCTCTTACACTGTTGTTAGTAATGTAACTTGATACAGCCACTATGGAGAACAGTATGGAGGTTCCTTAAAAAACTAAAAATAGAACCACCATATGACCCAGCAATCCCAGTCCTGGGCATATACCAGGAGAAAAACATAATTCAAAAAGATACATGCACCCCAATGTTCATTGCCCACTATTTACAATAGCCAGGACATGGAAGCAACTTAAGTGTCCATAAACAGATGAATGGATAAAGAAGATGTGGTACATAAATACAATGGAATATTACTCAGCCATAAAAAGGAACAAAAGCTTACCATTTGCAGCTACATGGATGGAACTACAGACTGTGATACAGAGTGAAGTATGTCAGAAAGAGAAAAACAAATATCATATAATATCACTTATATGTGGGATCTAGAAAAGTGATACAGATGAACTTATTTGCAAAGCAGAATAGAGACACAGACATAGAGAACAAATGTATGGATACCAAGGGGGGAAGGGGGGTGAGATGAACTGGGAGATTGAGACTGACATATATACACTACTAGGTATGAAATAGATAACTAATGAGAATCTACTGTATACTGCAGAGAGCTCTACTCAATGTTCTGTGGTGACCTAAATAGGAAGAAAATCCAAAACAGATGGGATATATGTATACGTATAGCTGATTCATTTTGCTGTACATCCAAAAATAACACAATACTGTAAAGTAACTGTACTCCAATAAAAATTAATTTTAAAAAAATGTAATGCAGCCAACAGCATCCCAACTTAAAACAAACAAACAAACAAAAAACAAATGAAAGTCCTTTGGTTATCAGAGATGGTCAGAAATTTGAAATCAGTCACCAAGTTAAAATTCTTTCTTCTCTCTTTTTATCTCTAAAATTTGAATGTTCGAATAGGTGTTCTGTAAAGGCCACCCAGCTCTGACATACATGTAGTCATTATCCTCAAAAAGCAACAAACCTGGGAAACTAAAGTTCATGAGAATAAACCATGCATGGAACTGAAGTTCATAGAACCTTTTCATGTACTTTGGGAATAAGGGTAACTCCACTGAGGAGTTGGTCAAATGACTTTTGCGATATGAGAATATATGGTCACTTTTTGGGTTGATTTAAATGGAAGATATTGATAATAGTGTGTGATGGGGAATACCCTCTCTTCTCTACTAAGCTTTATGGCTAACCTTGCTGAATTCCTCAAGTCTTAAGGTATCCTGGATGACCTCCTTGGCTAGTAGATCTCATAAAAGCATAAAATAATACAACAGTAATAACAGCTATCAGTAGATATCAGTGGACTAAGAACAATACTATATTTGATCACACTAAATGACATTTTTCTAGAGTCTAACAGCTGAACCATCTGCCAGAAACACCTTCTCCCGCTTGTCTTATCTAGCTCCCACTGACCCTATAAGATTTGTCTCCAGCACCACCTCTTCCATGAAGCCTTCTTTAACCCCACCTATACTGGATAAGGCCCCCTAGACCTTTTAAATACCTCTGGTTATAGCACTAATCCCTATGTCTTGTTACCAAGAGTTTAATTGTCTATCTCACACACTGTAACTTATGTTTCTCACAGATATAGAATATGTCGTATTTACCTCAGAATCTAGTACAGATGTGTCAGGAAATACTTGCTACATGACAGATTATAATAAATAATTAAACAAACAAAGCTTCATTTCATCTTTATATTTAATCCTTTAGAAAAATAACAAATTGTATTTTGCTAGGGCAATGAGTCTAAAACTTCATGGGGCATACTAGCTCCTGAAGTACTTATTAAACATGAAGATTCATGGGCCTTTTTGACCTCGGCCAGGGAGACTTGAATGTGAGGCATGTTATTCCTAGCATTAAGTGAATCCCCAGTTCTTATTGCCAGTCCTCATTACATTCAGAATAATATGAGGTAATGAGAGCCAATTAAAAGATTGATCCTGGTTCTATTTGAATAAGTTAAGGCAAGAGTGAAGGAGGACCATCTTGGGGATAGGCTTATCATGAAAGTTGATACTTGGATTAACTACTACTGAAACTGAGCAGAAACCTGTGGGGCCTTCCTGGGAACAGACAGCCCACCCCATATCCCTACCCTCTTGTTTGTATCAATAAAAATGCTTTAGCTTTCTAGTCCTTCCCTGAGTTCCAAAGATCAAATTTAATCAGATAAGTGAAAAAATGCAGAAACAAAGGAAAACATTCAAACAAGACAAAATAATAATAGTTTAGTTATAAAACAAAGTCAAAGACTTTAGTTCTTCCTTAAGGGCTATAAATAATATCCTGAGCCATATCCTTGAGTTGTTTTGCAGATACCAAAACCCCACCAGATGGAAGAAGTTAACTGCATGCTGACCACCAGTCATGTTGGACCCAGAAAACTGATAATAAAGATTCCCTAAATACAACCCTGTTACCTCACCATGAACCAGTCAGAAGGATGTACATGAACTGATCATGCACCTGATGACACCCTTTTTCACCTTGCTTTTAAAAACGCTTCCCAGGGGAACTTCAATATGATGGAGGAGTAAGACATTGAGATCACCTTCCTCCAAACAAATACATCAAAAATACATCTACATGTGGAACAACTCCTACAGAACACCTACTGAACACTGGCAGAAGACCTCAGACTTCCCAAAAGGCAAGAAACTCCCCACATACATTGATAGGACAAAAGCAAAAAGGAAAAACAGAGACAAAAGAATAGGGATGGTACTTGAACTTTTGGGAGGGAGCTATGAAGGAGGAAGAGTTTCCACACACTAGGAATCCCCTTCACTGATGGAGACGTGAGGTGGGTTGGAGGAGAGCACAGCAACAGAGGTGCAGAGGGCAAAGTGGAGAGATTTCTGCACAGGGGATAAGTGCCAACCAGCATTCACCAGCCTGAGAAGCTTGACTGTTCACTCACCAGGGCAGGTGGGGACTGGGAGCTGAGGCTCAGGCTTCAGAGGTCAGATCCCAGGGAGAGAACTGGGGTAGGCTGAGTGAACACAGCCTGAAGGTGGCTAGTGCACCAGAGCTAGCTGGAAGGGAGTCTAGGGAAAAGTCTGGAACTTCCTAAGAGGCAAGAGACCATTGTTCCGGGATTCACAAGGAGAGGGGATTAGGAGCACTGACTAAACAAGCTCCAGAGATGGGCATGAGCCACGGAAATCAGCACGGACACCAGAGACTGGGCATGAAACACTAAGGCTGCTCCTGCAGCCACCAAGAAGCCTGTGTGCAAGCACATGTCACTATCCACACCTCCCCTCCAGGGAGCCTGTGCAGCCTGCCACTGCCAGGGTCTCGTGATCCAGGGAAAACTTCCCGAGGAAAACACAAGGCATGCCTCAGGCTGTTGCAACATCATGCCGGCCTCTGCCACAACAGGCTCTACTTGCATTCCATACCCCTGCCTCCCCCTGGGCTCAGTGAGCCAGAGACACCTAATCAACTTCTATTTTAACCCTGTCCTGTCTGCACAAAGAACAGACACCCTCAGGTGACCTACATGCAGAGGCGGGGCAAAACCCAAAGCCAAACCCCAGGAGCTGTGCGAAAAAAAAGAGAAAGAGAAATTTCTCCCAGCAGCCTCAGGAGCAGTGGATTAAATCTCCACATTCAACTTGATGTACCCTGGATCTGTAGAATAACTGAGTAGACAACGAATCATCCCAAAATTATGATGGTGGACATTGAGAGCAACTGTAGACTTAGGGTTTGCTTTCTGCATATAATTTGTTTCTGCTTTTATGTTTATCTGTATAATGATTTGGTTGCTCTATTCCTCTTTTAAAAAAATATATATATATATTTTTCCTTTTTCACTTTTTGTCAGTGTGTATATGAATGTTTGTTTGTGTGATTTTCTCTGTATAGCTTTGCTTTTACCATTTGTCCTAGGGTTCTGTTTGTCTTTTTTTTTTTTTTTTGTATAGATTTTAGTGCTTGTTATTATTGGTGGATTTGTTTTTTGGATTGGTTGCTCTCTTCTTTCTTTCTTTCTTTTCCTTTTTTTACATTTTTATTTTTTAATACTATTTTTTATTTTAATAAATTGATTTTATTTTTTCGTTCTTTTTTTTACCTCTTTATTGGAGTATAATTGCTTTACAGTGGTGTGATAGTTTCTGCTTTATAACAAAGTGAATCAGTTATACATATACATATGTTCCCATCTCTCTTCCCTCTTGCGTCTCCCTCCCTCCAACCCTCCATATCCCACCCCTCTAGGTGGTCACAAAGTACTGAGCTGATCTCACTGTGCTATGCGGCTGCTTCCCACTAGCTATCTATTTTACGTTTGGTAGTGTATATATGTCCATGCCACTCTCTCACTTTGTCAGAGCTTACCTATCACCCTCCCCATATCCTCATGTCCATTCTCTAGTTGGTCTGTGTCTTTATTACTGTCTTACCCCTAGGTTATTCATGACATTTTTTTTCTTAGATTCCTTATAAATGTGTTAGCATACGGTATTTGTCTTTCTCTTTCTGACTTACTTCACTCTGTATAACAGACTCTAGGTGCATCCACATCACCACAAATAACTCAATTTTGTTTCCTTATATGGCTGAGTAATATTCCATTGAATATATGTGCCACATCTTCTTTATCCATTCATCTGTCGATAGACACTTAGGTTGTTCCCATGTCCTGGCTACTGTAAATAGAGCTTCAATGAACATTGTGGTAAATGACTCTTTTTGAATTATGGTTTTCTCAAGGTATATGCCCAGTAGTGGGATTCCTGGGTCATATGGTAGTTCTATTTGTACTTTTATAAGGAACCTCCATAATGTTATTCATAGTGGTTGTACCAATTCACATTCCAATCAGCAGTGCAAGAGTGTTCCCTTTTCTCCACACCCTCTCCATCATTTATTGTTTCTGGTTTTTTTGATGATGGCCATTCTGACTGGTGTGAGATGATATCTCATTGTAGTTTCGATTTGCATTTCTCTAATGATTAATGATGTTGAGAATTCTTTCATGTGTTTGTTGGCAATCTGTATAATCTTCTTTGGAGAAATGTCTATTTAGGTCTTCTGCCCATTGTTGGACAGGGTTGATTGTTTTTTTGTTATTGAGCTGCATGAGCTGCTTGTAAATTTTGGAGATTAATCCTTTGTCAGTTGCTTCATCAGCAAATATTTTCTCCCATTCTGAGGGTTGTCTTTTGGTCTTGTTTATGGTTTCCTTTGCTGCCCAAAAGCTTTTAAGTTTCATTAGGTCCCATCTGTTTCCTGTTGTTTTTATTTCCATTTCACTAGGAGGTGGGTCAAAAAGGTTCTTGCTGTGATTTATGTCATAGAGTGTTCTGCCTATGTCTTCCTCTAAGAGTTTGATAGTTTCTGGCCTTACATTTAGGTCTTTAATCCATTTTGAGCTTATTTTTGTGTATGGTGTTAGGCAGTGTTCTAAGCTAATACTTTTACATGTACCTGTCCAGTTTTCCCAGCACCATTTATTGAAGAGGCTGTCTTTTCTCCACTGTATATACTTGCCTCCTTTATCAAAGATTAGGTGACCATATGTGCGTGGGTTTATCTCTGGGATTTCTATGCTGTCCCATTGATCTATATTTCTGTTTTTGTACCAGTACCATACTGTCTTGATTACTGTAGCTTTGTAGTATAGTCTGAAGTCAGGGAGCCTGATTCCTCCAGCTCCATGTCTCGTTCTCAAGATTGCTTTTGCTATTCGGGGTCTTTTGTGTTTCCATCCAAATTGTGAAATTTTTTGTTCTGGTTCTGTGGAAAATGCCAGTGGTAGTTTGATAGGGATTGCATTGAATCAGTAGATTGCTTTGGATAGTAGAGTCATTTTCACAATGTTGATTCTTCCAATCCAAGGACATGGTATATCTCTCCATGTATATGTTTCATCCTTAATTTCTTTCACCAGTGTCTTATAATTTTCTGCAAACAGGTCTTTTGTCTCCTTAGGTAGGTTTACTCCTAAATATTTTACTCTTTTTGTTGCAGTGGTAAATGGGAGTGTTTTCTTGATTTCACTTTCAGATGTTTCATAATTAGTGTATAAGAATGCCAGAGATTTCTGTGCATTACTTTTGCATCCTGCTGCTTTACCAAATTCATTGATTAGCTCTAGTAGTTTTCTGGTAGCATCTTTAGGATTCGCTATGTAGAGTAACACATCATCTGCAAACAGTGACAGCTTTACTTCTTCTTTTCTAATTTGGATTCCTTTTATTTCATTTTCTTCTCTGATTGCTCTGGATAAAATTTCCAAAACTATGTTGAATAACAGTGGTGAGAGTGGGCAACCTTGTCTTGCTCCTGATCTTGGTGGAAATGGTTTCAGTTTTTCACCATTGAGGACGATGTTGGCTGTGGGTTTGTCATATATGGCCTTTATTATGTTGAGGTAAGTTCCCTCTATGCCTACTTTCTGCAGGGTTTTTATCATAAATGGTGTTGAATTTTGTCAAAAGCTTCCTCTGCATCTATTGAGATGGTCATAGGTTTTTTCTGCTTCAATTTGTTAATATGGTGTATCACGTTGACTGATTTGCATATATTGAAGAATCATTGCAGTCCTGGAGTAAGCCACACTTGTTCATGGTGTATGATCCTTTTAATGTGCTGTTAGATTCTGTTTGCTAACATTTTGTTGAGGATTTTTGCATCTATGTTCATCAGTGATATTGGCCTGCCATTTTCTTTCTTTGTGACATCCTTCTCTGGTTTTGTTATCAGTGTGCTGAAGGCCTCATACAATGAGTTTGGGAGTGCTCCTTCCTCTGTTATATTTTGAAAGAGTTTGAGAAGGATAGGTGTTAGCTCTTCTCTAAATGTTTGATAGAGTTCGCCTGTGAAGCCATGTGGTCCTGTGCTTTTGTTTGTTGGAAGGTTTTTAATCACAGTTTCAATTTCAGTGCTTGTGATTGGTCTGTTCATATTTTCTATTTCTTCCTGATTCAGTCTTGGCAGGTTGTGCATTTCTAGGAATTTGTCCATTTCTTCCAGGTTTTCCATTTTATTGGCATAGAGTTGCTTGTAGTAATCTCTCATGATCTTTTGATCTTTTTATTTCTGTAGTGTCAGTTGTTACTTCTCCTTTTTTATTTCTATTTCTATTGATTTGAGTCTTCTTTTTTCTTGATGAGTCTGGCTAATGGTTTATCCATTTTGTTTATCTTCTCAAAGAACCAGCTTTTAGTTTTATTGATCTTTGCTATCATTTCTTTCATTTCTTTATCATTTATTTCTGATCTTATCTTTATGATTTCTTTCCTTCTGCTAACTTTGGGGTTGTTTTGTTCTTCTTTCTTTAATTGTTTTAGGGGCAAGGTTAGGTTTTTTATTTGAGATGTTTCCTGTTTCTTAAGGTAGGATTGTATTGCTATAAACTTCCATCTTAAAACTGATTTTGCTGCATCCCATAGGTTTTGCGTCATCGTGTCTCCATTGTGACATGTTTCTAGGTATTGTTTTTATTTTCTCTTTGATTTCTTCACAGATTACTTCATTATTAAGTAGTGTATTGTTTAACTTCCATGTGTTTGTATTTTTTACAGATCTTTTCCTGTAATTGATATCTAGTCTCATAGCATTGTGGTCGGAAAAGATACTTGATACAATTTCAATTTTCTTAAATTTACCAAGGCTTCATTTGTGACCCCAGATATGTTCTATCCTGGAGAATGTTCCATGATTACTTGAGAAAAATGTGTATTTTGTTGCTTTTGGATGGAATGTCCTATAAATATCAGTTAAGTCCGTATTGTTTAATCTGCCATTTAAAGCTTGTGCTTCCTTATTTATTTTCATTTTGGATAATCTGTCCATTGGTGAAAGTGAGGTGTTAAAGTCCCCTACTAGGATTGCATTACTGTCAGTTTTCCCTTTTATGGCTGTTAGTATTTGCCTTATGTGTTGAGGTGCTCCAATGTTGGGTGCATAAATATTTACCATTGTTATATCTTCTTCCTGGATTGATCCCTTGATCATTATGTAGTGTCCTTCCTTGTCTCTTGTAATAGTCTTTAATTTAAAGTATATTTTGTGTGATATGAGAATTGCTACTCCAGCTTTCTTTTATTTCCATTTGCATGGAATATCTTTTTCTGTCCCCCCACTTTCAATCTCTATGTGTCTCTATGTCTGAATTGAGTCTCTTGTAGACAGCATACATATGGGTCTTGTTTTTGTATCCATTCAGTCACTCTGTCCCTTTACGTGGGAGCATTTAATCCATTTACAATTACGGTAATTATCCATATGTATGTTCCTATTCCCATTTCCTTAATTGTTTGGGTTTTGTTATTGTAGGTCTTTTCCTTCTCTTGTGTTTCGTGCCTAGAGAAGCTCGTTTAGCATTTGTTGTAAAGCTGGTTTCTTGGTGCTGAACTCTCTAAGCTTTTCCTTGTCTGTAATGATTTTAATTTCTTCATCAAATATGAATGAGATACTTGCTCTGTAGCATCATCTTGGTTATAGGTTTTTCTCTTTCCTCACTTTAAATATGTCCTGCCAGTCCCTTCTGGCTTGCAGAGTTTCTGCTGAGAGATCAGCTGTTAACCTTATGGGGATTCCCTTGTGTGTTATTTGTTGTTTTTCCCTTGCTGCTTTTAATATGTTTTCTTTGTATTTAATTTTTATAGTTTGATTAATACATGTCTCAGCATGTTTCTCCTTGGATTTATCCTGTATGGGACTCTCGGTGCTTCCTAGACTTGATTAACTATTTCCTTTCACATATTAGAGAAGTTTTCAACTATAATCTCTTCAAATATTTTCTCAGTCCCTTTCTTTTTCTCTTCTTCTTCTGGGACCCCTATATTTTGAATGTTGGTGTGTTTAATGTTGTCCCAGAGGTCTCTGAAATATCCTCAGTTCTTTTCATTCTTTTTTCTTTATTCTGCTCTGCAGTAGTTATTCCACTATTTTATCTTCCAGTTCACTTATCCATTCTTCTGTCTCAGTTATTCTGCTATTGATCCCTTATAGAATATTTTTAATTCCATTTATAGTGTTGTTCATTGTTGCTTGTTTCATCTTTAGTTCTTCTAGGTCCTTGTTTAATATTTGTTGCATTTTCTCTATTCTATTTCCAAGATTTTGGATCATCTTTACTATCATTATTCTGAATTCTTTTTCAGGTAGACTCCCTATTTCCTCTTCATTTTTTAGTCCTGGTGGGTTTTTATCTTGCTCCTTCACCTGTTGTGTGTTTTTCTGTCTTCTCATTTTGCTTATCTTACTGTGTTTGGGATCTCCTTTTTGCAGGCTGCTGGTTCTTAGTTCCCTTTGTTTTTGGTGTCTGCCTCCAGTGGCTAAGGTTGGTTTAGTGTGTTGTGTAGGCTTCCTAGTTGAGGGGACTATTGCCTGTGTTCTGGTGTATGAGGCTGGATCTTGTCTTTCTCGTGGGCAAGTCCACGTCTGGTGGTGTGTTTTGTGGTGTCTGTGGACTTATTATGATTTTAGGCAGCCTGTTCCCTAATATGTAGTGTTGTGTTCCTGTCTTGCTAGTTGTTTGGCATGGGGTGTCCAGCACTGTACCTTGCTGGTCGTTGCATGAAGTTGGGTCTTAGTGTTTAGGTGGAGATCTCTGGGAGATTTTCACAATTTGATATTACATGGATCTTGGAGGTCTCTTGTCGACCAGTGTCCTGAAGTTGGCTGTCCCACATCAGAGGCACAGCACTGACTCCTGGCTGGAGCTCCAATACTCTTTCATCCACATGGTTCAGAATAAAAGGGAGAAAAAGTATAAAGAAAAAAAGAAAGAAAGGAAGGGGATAAAATAAAATAAAATAATTATTAAGAAAAAAAACATTTTCATAGTAAAAAACAAGCAAACTAACCAAAAAAAGGAAAAATGGTTGGACAGAACCCTAAGACAAATGGTGAAAGCAAAGTTATACAGACAAAATCTCCCACAGAAGCATACACATACACACTGACAAAAAGAGGAAAAGAAGAAAACATATGTTACTCTCAAAGTCCACCTCCTCAATTTGGGATGATTAGTTTTCTATTCAGGTATTCCACTGATGAAAGGTACATCATGTTGATTGGGGAGATTTAATCCGCTGTTCCTGAGGCTGCTGGGAGAAAGTTCCCTTTCTCTTCTTTGTTCGCACAGCTCCCGTGTTTCAGCTTCTGATTGGCCCCGCCTCTGCATGTAGGTCATTGGAGGGCATCTGTTTTTTGCTCAGACAGTACGGGGATAAAGAAGCAGCTGATTCGGTGGCTCTGGCTCACTCATGCCGGGGGAAAGGACCGGCAGGTATTGTGGGGGAGTCTGAGGCACAGAGGCCAGTGTGATATTGCACCGGCCTGAGGCATGCTGTGTGTTCTCCAGGGGAAGTTGTCCCTGGATCACGGAACCATGGCAGTGGTGGGCTGCACAGGCTCGTGGGAAGTGGGGTGTGGATATTGACCTGTGCTCGCACACAAGCTTCTTGGTGGTGGCAGCAGTGGCCTTATCATCTCATTCCTGTCTCTGGGGTCTGCACTGATAGCTGTGGCTCATGCCCATCTCTGGAGCTCCTTTAAGCAGCACTCTTAATCCCCTCTCCTTGCACACCAGGAAACAAAATGGGAAGAAAAAGTCTCTTGCCTCTTCGGTAGGTCCAGACTTTTTCTTGGACTCTCTCCCAGCTAGCTGTGGTGCACTAACCCCTTCAGGCTCTATTCACACCACCAGTCCTCTCCCTGTGATCCAACCAAAACCTGAGTCTCAGCTCCCAGCCCCTGCCTGCCCTGGCGGGTGAGCAGACATAGCTCTCGGGTCCATGAGTGCTGGTTGGCACCAATCCTCTTTGCCGGAATCTCTCCGCTTTGCCCTCCACACCCCTGTTGCTGTGCTCTCCTCTGTGGCTCTGAAGCTTCCCCCCTCCACCACCCACAGTGTCCACCTGCCTTGGGGCTTCCTAGTGTGTGGAAACCTTTCCTCCTTCACAGCTCCCTCCCACTGGTGCAGGTCCCATCCCTGTTCTTTTGTCTCTGTTTATTCTTTTCTCTTTTGCCCTACCCAGGTATGTGGGGAGTTTTTTGCCTTTTGTGAGGCCTGCGGTCTTCTGCAAGCATTCAGTGGGTGTTCTGTAAGAGTTGTTCCACGTGTAGATGTATTTCTGATGTATCTGTGGGGAGGGAGGTGATCTCCGCATCTTACTCTACTGCCATCTTCCCTGAGCTATCTCTTTTTCCTTTTTCTGCCTTTCCTTCTTAGCTGTGTGGCTAAGAGGGTCTTGGTGTTCTGTACGGGTGTCAGTCCTGAGCCTCTGAGGAGGGAGCGACACTTACAGGACCTTGGTCCACCAGAGACCTACGGCCCCATGTAATATGAAAGAGTGAAAGCTCTCTCAGAGATCTCCATTTCAATTTTAAGACCCAACTCTACTCAATGACCAGCAAGCTACAGTACTGGACAACTTATGCCAAACAACTAGAAAGACAGGAACAAAGCCCACTCATTAAGAGAGAGGCTGCCTAAAATCATAATAAGTTCACAGACACCCCCAAACACACCACTGGACTGGGTCCTACCCACCAGAAAGACAAGATCCCTCTTCATCAACCAGAACACAGGCACCAGTCCCCTCCACCAGGAAGACTACACAACCCACAGAACCCACCTTACCCACTTGGGGCAGACACCAAAAACAACGACTATGAACCTGCAGCCTGTGAAAAGGAGAACCTAAAAACAGTAATTTAAGCAAAATGAGAAGACAACTACACAGCAGATGAAAGAACAAGGCAAAAACCCACAAGACCAAATAAATGAAGAGGATATAGGCAGTCTACCTGAGAAAGAATTCAGAGTAATGATAGTAAACATGATCCAAAATTTTGGAAATAAAATGGAAAAAACACAGAAAACAGTTAACAAGGACATAGAAAATCTAAAGAGCAAACAAACAATGATGAACAACACAATAAATGAAATTAAAAATTCTCTAGAAGGAAACAATAGCAGAATAATTGAGGCAGAAGAATGGATAAGTGACCTGGAAATTAAAATACTGGAAATCAGCATCACAGAGCACAATAAACAAAAAAGAATGAGAAGAATTTAGGGCAGTCTCAGAGACCTCTGGGACAACATTAAATGCATCAACATACGAATTATAGGGCTCACAGAACAGGACGAGGAAACAAAAAAAGGGACTGAGAAAACATTTGAAGAGTTTATACTAGAAAACTTCCCTAATATGGGAAAGGAAATAGTCAAGTGAAGGAAGCACAGAGAGTCCCATACAGGATAAATCCAAGGAACATGCAAAGAAACATATCAATCAAAGTGTCAAAAATTAAATACAAACAAAAAAATATTAAAAGCAGCAAGGGAAAAGCAGCAAATAACATACAGGGGAATCCCCATAAGGTTAACAGCTGAAGTTACAGCAGAAAATCTGCAGAAGGGAGTGGTAGGACATATATAAAGTGATGAAAGGGAATAACCTACAAGCAAGATTACTCTACCCAGCAAGTATCTCATTCATATTTGATGAAGAAATTCAAACCTTTACAGACAAGCAAAAGATAAGAGAATTCAGCTCCACAA
This sequence comes from Delphinapterus leucas, assembly GCF_059928025.1. NCBI lineage: Eukaryota > Metazoa > Chordata > Mammalia > Artiodactyla > Monodontidae > Delphinapterus > Delphinapterus leucas. The sequence goes on along the minus strand of NC_143150.1, from coordinate 75,864,430 downwards.
AACCAGCTTTACAACAAATGCTAAAGGAACTTTTCTATGCAGGAAACATAAGAGAAGGATAACATCTACAATAACAAACCCAAAACAATTGAGAAAATGGTAATAGGAACATACATATCGATAATTCCCTTAAATGTAAATGGATTAAATGCTCCAACCAAAAGACATAGAATGACTGAATGGATAAAAAACAAGACCTATATATATACTGTCTACAAGAGACCCACTTCAGACCTATGGACACATACAGACTGAAAGTGAGGGGCTAGAAATAGATATTCCATACAAATTGAAATCAAAAGAAAGCTGTAGTAGAAATTCTCATATGAGACAAAATAGACTTTAAAATACAGACTATTACAAGAGACAAAGAAGTACACTACATAATGATCAAGGGATCAATCCAAGAAGAAGATATAACAATTATAAATATTTATGCACCCACCATAGGAGCACCTCAATACATAAGGCAAATACTAACAGGCATAAAAGGGGAAATTGATAGTAACACAATCATAGTAGTGGACTTTAACACTCCACTTTCACCAATGGACAGATCATCCAAAATGAATATAAATAAGGAAACACAAGCTTTAAATGATACATTAAACAAGATGGGCTTCATTGATATTTATAGGACATTCCATCCAAAAACAACAGAATACATTTTCTTCTCAGGTGATCATGGAACATTCTCCAGGATAGATAATATCTTGGGACACAAATCAAGCCTTGGTAAATTTAATAAAATTGAATTCATATCAAGTATCTTTTCTGAACACAATGCTATGAAACTACATATGAGTTACAGGAAAAAGAACAGTAAAAAATAAAAGTATTTGGAGGCTAAACAATACATTACTTAATAAGCAAGACATCGCTGAACAAATCAAAGATGAAATCAAAAATACATAGGTAAAAATGACAATAAAAACATGATGACCCAAAATCTATGGGATTCAGCAAAAGAAATTCTAAGAAGGAAGTTTATTACAGTGCAATCCTACTCCAAGAAACAAGAAAAATCTCAAATAAACCTCACCAAAGAAAGAAATCATAAAGATCAGATCAGTAATAAATGAAAAAGAAATGAAGGAAACGATAACAGAGATCAATAAAACTAGAAGCTGGTTATTTGAGAAGATAAACAAAATTAATAAGCCATTAGACAGATTTACAAAAAAAAAAAGGGAGAAGACTCGACTCAATAGAATTAGAAATGAAAATGGAGAAGTAACAACTGACACTGCAGAAATACAAAGAATCACGAGATGTTACTACAGACAACTATATGCCAATAAAATGGACAACATGGAGGAAATGGGCAAATTCTGAGAAAAGCACAACCTTCTGAGACTGAAACAAAAGAAATAGGAAATATTAACAGACAAATCACAAACACTAAAATTGAGACTGTGGTTAAAAGTCTTCCAGTAAACAAAAGGCCAAGACCAGATGGCTTCACAGGTGAATTCTACCAAACATTTAGAGAAGAGCTAAGAGCTATCCTTTCTCAAACTCTTCCAAAATATACCAGAGGGAGGAACACTCCCAAACTCATTCTACTAGGCCAGCATCACCCTGGTACCAAAGGCAGAGAAAGATTTCTCAAACAAAGAAAAATACAGGCCAATATCACTGATGAATATAGATGCAAAAATATTCAACAAAATACTAGCAAACAGAATAGAACAGCACGTTGAAAGGATCATACACCATGATCAAGTGATGTTTATGCCAGGAATGCAAGGATTTTTCAATATACACAAATCAATCAATGTGATAAACCATATTAACAACTTGGAGGAGAAAAAACATATGATCATCTCAATTGATGCAGAGAAATCTTTTGACAAAATTCAACACCCATTTATGATAAAAAAAAAACCCAGAATGTAAGCATAGAGGGAACTTACCTCAACATAATAAAGGCCATATATGACAAATGCACACCCAACACCATACTCAATGTTTAAAAATGAAACGATTTCCATTAAGACCTGGAACAAGACAAAGTTGCTTACCCTCACCACTATTATTCTACATAGTTTTGTAAGTATTCACCACAGCAATCAAAGAAGAAAAAGAAATAAGAGGAATCCAGATCAGAAAAGAAGTAGTAAAACTGTCACTGTTTGCAGATCACATCATACTATACATAGAGAATCCTAAAGACCACCAGAAAACTGTTAGAACTAATCAATGTATTTGGTAGGTTAGCAGGATAGAAAATTAAGGCACAGAAATCTCTTGTATTCCTATATACTAATGATGAACAATCTGAGGGAGAAATTAAGGAAACAAAGTTGTTTATTTACCACTGAATCAAAAATAGTAAAATACCTCAGAATAAAACTATATAAGGAAGCAAAAGATGTGCATGCAGTAAACTATAAGACACTGATGAAAGAAATTAAAGAAGATACAAACAGATGGAGAGATATACCATGTCCTTGGACTGGGGGAATCAACATTTTGAAAATGACTATACTACCCCAAGCAATCGACAGACTCAATACAATCCCTATCAAACTACCAATGGCATTTTTCACAGAACTGGAACTAAATATTTCACAAGTTGAATGGTAGCACAAAAGACCCGAAATAGCCAAAGCAATCTTAAGAAAGGAAAACAGAGCAGGAGGAATCAGGTTCCCTGACTTCAGACTATACCACAAAGCTAGAGTAATCAGGACAGTATTGTCCTGGCACAAGAACAGAAATATAGATCAATGGAAAAGGATAGAAAGCCCAGAGATAAACCCACACACATTTGGTCACCTTATCTTTGATAAAGGAGGAGGGAATGTACAATGGAGAAACGAAGCCTCTTCAATATGTGGTGCTGTGAAAACTGGACAGCTATATGTAGAAGAATGAAATTAGAACACACCCTAACACCATACACACAAATGAAATCATAATGGATTTAAGACCAAAATGTAAGGTCAGACACTATAAAACTCTTAGGAGAAAACAGGCAGAACACTCTATGACATAAATCACAGCAAGATCCTTTTGACCCACCTCCTAGAAAATAAAAACAAGAATAAACAAGTTGGTCCTAATGAAACTTAAATCTTTGCACAGCAAAGGAAACCATAAAAAAGATGAAAAGAGAACCCTCAGAAAGGGAGAAAATATTTGCAAATGAAGCAAAAGACAAAGGATTTATCTCCAAAATATAGAAGCAGCTCAATATCAAGAAAACAAACAACCCAATCTGAAAATGGGCAGAAGACCTAAATAGACATTGCTCTAGAGAATATATACTGATTGCCAAAAAACCCATGAAAGGATGCTCAACATCATTAATCATGAGAGAAATGCAAATCAAAACAACAATGAGATATCATCTCACACCAGTCAGAATGGCCATCATCAAAAAATCTAGAAACAATAAATGCTGGAGAGGGTGTGGAGAAAAGGGAACGCTCTTGCAGTGTTGGTCAGAATGTAAGTTGATACAGCCACTATGGAGAACAGTATGGAGGTTCCTTAAAAAACTAAATGTAGAACTACCATATGACGCAGCAATCCAACTACTGGGTATATACCCTGAGAGACCATAATTCAAAAAGAGTCATGTACCACAATGTTCATTGCAGCTCTATTTACAATAGCCATGACATGGAAACAACCTAAGTGTCTATTGACAGATGAATAGATAAAGAAGATGTGGCACATATATACAATGGCATATTACTCAGCCATAAAAAGAAACGAAATTGAGTTATTTGTAATGTGGTTCATGGACATAGAGACTGTCATACAGAGTGAAGTAAGTCAGAAACAGAAAAACAAATACCATATGCTAACACATATATATGGAATTCAAAAAAAACACAAATGGTTCTGAAGAACCTAGAGGCAGGACAAGAATATGACACAGATGTAGATAATGAACTTGAGGATATGGGGAGGGGGAAGGGTAAGCTGGGATGAAGTGACTGGGTGACATGTACACATATACACTACCAAATGAAAAATAGATAACTAGTAAGTAGCAGCTACATAGCACAGGGTGATCAGCTCAGCACTTTGTGTCCACCGAGAGTGGTGGGATAGGGAGTGTGAGAGGGAGATGCAAGAGGGAGGAGATACCGGGATATATGTATATGTATAGCTGATTCACGTTGTTATACAGCAGAAGCTGACACACCATTTTAAAGCAATTGTACTCCAATAAAGTTGTTTAAAAAAAAAAACACCAAGTCTTCTCCAAACCATCAGGGAGTTTGGGTCTTTTGAGCATTAGCTGCCTGTTCTCCTTGCTTGGCACCTTGCAATAACACTGTACTTTCCTTCACCACAACCCAGTATCAGTAGATTGGCTTTTCTGTACACCTGGCAAGGAGGCCCATGTTTGGTTCAGTAACGCTACCTGGCAAGACATGTCTCATGCTTCCAATCTATTATACTTTATCAGGAGAAGATAACCTGGAAGAACTGGCTCATCATTTTTAGAGAATTGCAAGATTGCAGAGAATGAAGAGTCCTCAGCAATTATATTTTACATTTTACGTATTGGGAAACTGAGACAACAAATGAGGAAATAATTTGCCTGTGTTCACACATTTACTCAGTGGTAGGGCTGGCTAAAAACCATGATCCCTAACTCCTATACCAGTGTAATTTACACTAGGAGTGATGAGTCTCTAATAGTGAATTCCCATGCACTGTAACACCATCATATGGGAAATCTTTTATGATGGGTAGGGGATACTTTATGACCCCTCTCAGACCACATCACAAAGGGAGAAGGCTTATCTTCACATAAGCAGCTAGCTGTAGAGAAAATAGTCTGAGCATTGGGTCACAGAGATCCAAGTTCAAATGTTGTGTCAGCTACTTAGTAACTATGTAAATGTGGAGATGTTACCTAACTTCTCTGAGCTTTGGTTTCTTCATTTATAAAATAGTGCTAATAATAACTTCCCCTCAGAGTCATTGTAAGCATTAAATAAAATGATGTTTATCAACACCTAGCATAATTCCTTGTACAATTATGTACTCTGTATATGGTAGCTATTATTATTCTATCCTAGACAGTGGTTCATTCTGCCCACTCAAATGAAACAGGAGTTTTAGAATACTGGAATCCTGGTACCTGGGGAAAGATGGTAACTCCCACTTCTCTCACCAGCACTGCTATTTTGCTTTGGAGAGGAAAAAAATTCCCAAGCCATTCCGAGGCCAACCCAAAGTGCATCTTTCTGCTACTGAAGATCACAGCTCCTCAGAGGACTGGTAGGACTGAAGAGTTGGAAATAAGTCACTGGGTTATATATATTTTTTTCCCTTAATTTAGACTGAGGAAAAGAAGTTCAAGCAGTGACATCGTAACAGCACATCAGTATAAAAATTTAGGAGGAAGTGACATGCTCTTCACCAGGCCTGTCGGTTGGATTAGGAAAAGAGTCAGTGAGAACACATGAAAAGAACACAGTAATCAACTGGTCCAGAAACCTGGGTTTAAGACCTGGATCTATCACTTACATGCTGCATAAGTTTTGAAAAATTGGTTTATCCCAAAAGACCTTAGTTAGCTCAGTTTTTAAATGTGGAGGCTTGGAAAAGATAGCAATAATAATCAGTTATGTCTATGTATTACTTTAATACAAAACATCTCATTTAATTCTAACATCTTTTAGATATAACTTTCTATTACCCTGAAAAGAAATGATGCTAAATGAGTGTAGTAGGAATCAAGACACATGCCAGGAAGGCATTCAATGTGTGGAGACTATTGGATTAATCAGAGGGAGTTGTGGAACCTCCTTCCCAAATGGTCTTTATGTACAGATGAAAGACATGTATGTCTGAAAAGTCAAGGGGAATCATGCTCTGAAAAGTAGATAAAATGACTCTAGAAAGTTTTTTTCTGTCCAAGGGACTCCATGATTTCACAATTCTTTGCAATTATTAGGATCTCAGTCCCCAAGACTGGAATAGCTGACAATAATATAACCTGCAGTGAGAAGTCCTCTTGCCTGTAAGTTAAGGCAAGTAAGCAGATTGACCTGAGACATGTCATTTCCTAAATACTGCAATATATCATCCACTGAGGCCTGGTCAGCACCAAATAAAATGTCAGGAGAAGACTGCTCCTTAGGCCCTCCCCCCAAGGAAACAGGAGAAGCTGTCTCAACATAACTGAAGTCTATTCCCTTAAGATCCATGATCTGGTTCTGAGTGAGTTTTCCTTCACACACCCTCTTGTATTTCCTAATCATTCTTTCTCTGAATGATGCCAGCCAAACCTAAGGAAAGAGAAGCATCTGCTGGAGCAGACAGTAGAGTTGTGAGCCTCAGAACTAGGTCACATTTCAGAGGCCTGTTGCAGGAGACCCTTTCCATCCATCTGTGGGATGGAAAGGGAGGGTGTATTGGGCTTTGCAGGAATGGAGATCCAAAATACAACCTAAGGCCTAGGACTCATTTCCTTTCTCCCTCAATAACCTGACTTCTTTCTGCTTACTTGCTCATGATTCTGTGGAGAGAGTCAGGGCAGCATCAAAGGATAAATGAAATATATGTTCATGTTAGGTTTAACCTTTCTGTGAGTGCTTTCAGCAGAGTCTTCCAGAGGGACATTCTAGTGCTTCAGCCTAAGCCCAACATGGAAATCCAGAGAAAAAAAAGGGAGCCAACTCAAACTGGTGTCTGCCTCATTCCTCTGCTTTCTCATTTGATATGTAGACACAATTCCTAAACTTTCAGGTTTGATAGAAGGATTCAGTAAGACAACAAATGTAAATAAAATTCCTAGCCTGGTGTATGATAGAGGCTCCATAAATGCTTATTTTCTCCTCCACTCATAGAACTAGGTAAACATTATGTATAGCTTCTGATAAAGCACAGAGAGTGGTATATTTGCTAGAGCATCAGAGTCAGAATCAGGCAGCCTTAGAATTATGCCTGGTACCTAATTTGTGCTCAATAAGTATATGTAGGTTGACTTACTGACCTAGGTTCTGCTTTTAACTTATCATGTAATCTTGAGCAAGTCACTTACCCTCTCTGGGGCCTCAATTTTCCTATCTGTAATATGATGACAATAATCCTTGCAAAGCTTACCCCACAAAACAGTTGAGAACCATATGAGAAAATGCATATGGCAGTGCTATGCACTTGTTAGAAGTAATTATGGTTGCAATTAAGGAATCTTGGTCAAAGAATTTCCCTGAAAAATGGTATAAACTTCATATATACTTGACTAGCTAAGATTATATTGAGGGAGATGAGGAGGAAGGGACAGCCAGGAGAAACAAATCAATGATAATCCGAAGTTCTTGGTTTATCAATTTCATTGGAAATGTGATAGAGGAGACCTGGATATTACCGAGGATTAAAAGTACCCCAAAATAGAGATATGCCATTCTCCTTCTTCTTGAGGGTTTTTCCTCAAACATGAGAGTAAGTGTAGCACAGAGGTAATAGCATATATTCTGGAAACAGATGACCTAAATTGAAATCTAGGCCCTGTCATGTACCTTATATGTTAACCTGGGCAAGTCACTTGAAAACTCTGTGACTTTGTTTCTTTAGCTGAAAATGCAACTGATAAGAATAGTACATATGACTTCAGGGGAAGATGTCAGAAGAGTAAGACACGTAGGTCACCTTCTTTCCCACAGATACATAAGAAATACATCTACACGTGGAACAACTCCTACAGAACGCCTACTGAACGCTGGCAGAAGACCTCAGACCTGCCAAAAGGCAAGAAACTCCCCACGTACCTGGGTAAAGCAAAAGAAAAAAGAATAAACAAAGACAAAAAATAGGGACAGGAACTGCATGAGTGGGAGGAAGCCGTGAAGGAGGAAAGGTTTCCACACACTAGAAGCCCCTTCAAGAGCGGAGACTGTGGGTGGCGGAGGGGGGAAGCTTCAGAGCTGTGGAGGAGAACGCAGCAACAGGGGTGCAGAGGGCAAAGTGGAGAGATTTCCGCACAGAGGATCTGTGCGGCCAAGCACTCACCAGCCCAAGAGGCTTCTCTGCTCACCCGCTGGGGTGGGCGGGGCTGGGAGCTGAAGCTCTGACTTCGGTCGGAGAGTGTGAAAACAGCCAGAAGGGGTTAGTGCACCACAGCTAAGTGGGAGGGACTCTGTGAAAAAGTCTGGACCTACCGAAGAGGCAAAAGCCTTTTTCTTCCCTCTTTGTTTCCTGGTGCACGAGGAGAGGGGATTAAGATTGCTGCTTAAAGGAGCTCCAGAGACGGGCGTGAGCCACAGCTAACAGCGTGGACCCCAGAGAAGGGCATGAGACGCTAAGGCTGATTGTGCCGCCACCAGGAAGCCTGTGTGTGAGCACAGGTCACTCTCCACACCTCCCTTCCAGGGTGGCTGTGCAGCCCGCAACTGCCAGGATCCCAGGATCCAGGGACAATTTCCCCAGGAGAACGCACGGCGTGCCTCAGGTTGGTACAATGTCATGCTGGCCTCTGCCGCTGCAGGCTTGCCATGCACTCCGTGCACCTCCCTCCCCCCGGCCTGAGTGAGCTGGAGATCCCGAATCAGCAGCTCATTTAACCCCGTCCTGTCTGAGATAAGAACAGACACACTCCAGAGAACTACACACAGAGGCGGGGCCAAATCAAAAGCTGAACACCAGGAGCTGTGCGAACAAAGAGAAAGGGAAATCTCTCCCAGGAGCCACAGGAGCAGCAGACTAAATCTCCACAATCAACTTGATGTACCCTGAATCTGTGGAATACCTGAATAGACAACGAATCATCCCAAATTGAGGAGGTAGACATTGAGAGCAAGATTTATTATTTTTCCACTTTTCCTCTTTTTGTGAGTGTGTATGTGTATGCTTCTGTGTGAGACTTTGTCTGTATAGCTTTGCTTTCACAATTTGTCCTAGGGTTCTATCTGTCTGTTTTTTTGTTTGTCTGGTTGTTTTCTTTTTAAAAAATTTTTTCTTAATAATTTTTTTTATTCTAATAACTTTATTTTATTTTACCTTACTTTATTTTATTTTACCCTCTTTCTTTCGCTATTTATTTCTACTTTTTTCTCCCTTTTATTATGAGCCATGTTGATGAAAAGCTCTTGGTGCTGCAGCCAGGAGTCAGTGCTGTGCATCTGAGATGGGAGAACCAACTTCAGGACACTGGTCTACAAGGGACCTCCCAGCTCCACGTAATATCAAACAGCGAAAATATCCCAGAGATCTCCATCTCAACAGCAACAACCAGCAACACTCAATGACCAGCACGCTACAGAGTACAACACCCTATGTCAAAAACCAAGCAAGACAGGCACATAACCCTACCCATTAGCCGAGAAGCTGCCTAAAATCATAGTAAGTCCACAGACACCCCAAAACACCCCAACAGACGTGGACTTGGCCACCAGAAAGACAAGATCCAGCCTCATCCACTGGAACACAGGCACTAGTCCCCTCCACCAGGAAGCTTACACAACCCACTAAAACAATTGTAGCCACTGGGGAGAGACACCAAAAACATCAGGAACTATGACCATGCTGCCTGCAAAAAGGAGACGACAACAACAGTAAGATAAGCAAAATGAGAAGACAGAAAAACACACAGCAAATGAAGGAGCAAGATAAAACCCACCAGACCTAACAAATGAAGATGAAATAGGCAGCCTACCTAAAAAAGAATTCAGAATAGTGATAGTAAACATGATCCAAAATCATGGAAATAGAATAGAGAAAATGCAGAAATATTAAACAAGGACCTAAAAGAACTAAAGATGAAACAAGCAACGATGAACAACACTATAAATGAAATTAAAAATACTCTATAGGGGAACAATAGCAGAATAACTGAGGCAGAAAAATGGATAAGTGACCTGGAAGATAAAATAGTGGAAATAAATACTGCAGGAGCATAATAAAGAGAAAAAGAATGAAAAGAACGGAAAACAGTCTCAGAGACCTCTGGGACAACATTGAACGAACCAACATTCGAATTATAGGGGTTCCAGAAGAAGAGAAACAGAAAGGGACTAAGAAAATATTTGAAGAGATTATAGTTGAAAACTTCCCTAGCATGGGAAAGGAAATAGTGAATCAAGTCCAGGAAGCACAGAGAGTCCCATACAGGATAAATCCAAGGAGAAACATGCCAAGACACATATGAATCAAACTGTCAAAAATTAAATACAAAGAAAACATATTAAAAGCAGCAAGGGCAAAACAACCAATAACACACAAGGGAACCCCCATAAGGTTAACAGCTGATCTTTCAGCAGAAACTCTGCAAGCCAGAAGGGAGTGGCAGGACATATTTAAAGTGATGAAGGAGAAAAAACTACAACCAAGATTACTCTACTCAGCAAGGATCTAATTCAGATTTGATGGAGAAATAAAAACCTTTACAGACAAGCAAAAGCTGAGAGAGTTCAGCACCAACAAACAAACTTTACAACAAATGCTAAAGTATCTTCTCTAGGCAAAAACACAAGAGAAGGAAAAGACCTACAATAACAAACCCAAAACAATTAAGAAAATGGGAATAGGAACATACATATCGATAGTAACCTTAAATGTAAATGAGTTAAATGCTCCCACCAAAAGACACAGATTGGCTGAATGGATACAAAAACAAGACCCATATGTATGCTGTCTACAAGAGACCCACTTCAGACCTAGAGACACATACAGACTGAAAGTGAGGGGATGGCAAAAGATATTCCATGCAAATGAAAACCAAAAGAAAGCTGGAGTAGCAATTCTCATATCAGACAAAATATATTTTAAAATAAAGACTATTACAAGAGACAAAGCACAACACTACATAATGATCAAGGGATCGATCCAAGAAGAAGATATAACAAGTGTAAATATTTATGTGCCCAACATAGGAGCACCTCAATATATAAGGCAAATACTAACAGCCACAAAAGGGGAAATTGACAGTAACCCATTCATAGAAGGGGACTTTAGCACCCCACTTTCACCAATGGGCAGATCATCGAAAATCAAAATAAATAAGGAAACACAAGCTTTAAATGATACATTAAAAAAGATGGACTTAATTTTTATTTATAGGACACTCCATCCCAAAATAGAATACATATTTTTCTCAAGTGCTCATGGAACATTTTCCAGGATAGTTCATATCGTGGGTCACAAATCAAGCCTCAGTAAATTTAAGAAAATTGTAATTGTGTCAAGTATCTTTTCCAACCACAATACTATGAGACTAATTATCAATTACAGGAAAATAGCTGTAAAAAATACAAGCACATGGAGGCTAAACAATACACTCCTTAATAATGAAGTGATCACTGAAGAAATCAAAGAGGAAATTAAAAAATAACTAGAAACAAATCAAAATGGAGACACGAAAAGGCTAAACCCATGGGATGCAGCAAAAACAGTTCTAAGATGGAAGTTTATAGCAACACAATCCTACCTTAAGAAACAGGAAACATCTCGAATAAACAACCTAACTTTCACCAAAAGCAATTAGAGAAAGAAGAACAAAAAAACCCCAAAGCTAGCAGAAGGAAAGAAATCATAAAAAAACAGATCAGAAATAAATAAATAAGAAATAAAAGAAACAATAGCAAAGATCAATAAAACTAAAAGCTGGTTCTTTTACAAGATAAAAAAATTGATAAACCGTTAGCCAGACTCATCAAGAAAAAAAGGGAGAAGACTCAAATCAATAGAATTAGAAATGAAAAAGGAGAAGTAACAACTGACACTGCAGAAATACAAAAGATCATGAGAGATTACTACAAGCAACTATATGCCAATAAAATGGACAACCTGGAAGAAATGGACAAATTCTTAGAAATGCACAACCTGCCAAGACTGAATCAGGAAGAAATAGAAAATATGAACAGACCAATCACAAGCATTGAAATTGAAACTGTCATTAAAAATTTTCCAACAAACAAAAGCCCAGGCCCAGATGGCTTCACACGTGAATTCTATCAAACAATTAGAGAAGAGCTAACACCTATCCTTTTCAACCTCTTCCAAAATATAGGAGAGGGAGGAACACTCCCAAACTCATTCTATGAGGCCATCATCACCCTGATAGCAAAACCAGACAAATATGTCACAAAGAAAGAAAACTACAGGCCAATATCTCTGATGAACATTGATGCAAAATCCTCAACAAAATACTAGCCAACAGAATCCAACAGCACATTAAAAGGATCATACACCATGATCAATTGTGTTTTATTCCAGGAATGCAAGGATTCTTCAATATATGCAAATCAAACAATGTGTTACACCATATTAACAAATTGAAGGAGAAAAATCATATGGTCATCTCAATAGATGCAGAGAAAGCTTTTGACAAAATTCAACACTGATTTATGACAAAATCCCCCCAGAAATTAGGCAAAGAGGGAACTTTCCTCAACATAATAAAGGCCATATATGACAAACCCACAGCCAACATCATCCTCAATGGTGAAAAACTGAAAGCATTTCTACTAAGATCAGGAACAAGACAAGGTTGCCCACGCTCACCACTCTTCTTCAACATAGTTTTGGAAGTTTTAGCCACAGCAATCAGAGAAGAAAAGGAAATAAACGAATCCAAATCGGAAAAGAAGAAGTAAAGCTGTCACTGTTTGCAGATGACATGATACTATACATAAAGAATCCTCAAAATGCTACCAGAAAACTACTAGAGGTAATCAGTGAATTTGGAAAGGGGCAGGATACAAAAGTAATGCACCGAAATCTCTGGCATTCCTATACACTGATGAAGAATCTGAAAGTGAAATCAATAAAACACTCCCATTTACCATTGCAAGAAAAAGAATAAAATATCTAGGAATAAAAACCTAAGGATACAAAAGACATCTATGCAGAAAATTATAAGACACTGATGAAAGAAATTAAAGATGATACAAATAGATGGAGAGATATACCATGTTCTTGGATTGGAAGAATCCACAATTTGAAAATGACTCTACTACCCAAAGCAATCTACCATTTCAATGCAATCCTTTTCAAACTACCACTGGCAGTTTTCACAGACTAGAACAAAAAAATTCACAATTTGTAGGGAAACACAAAAGACCCCGAATAGCCAAAGTAAACTTGAGAAAGAAAAACGGAGCTTGAGGAATCAGGCTCCCTGACTTCAGACTATACTACAAAGCTACAGTAATCAAGACAGTATGGTACTGGAACAGAAATATAGATCAATGGAACAGGAAAGAAAGCTCACAGATAAACCCACGCACATATGGTCACCTTATGTTTGACAAAGGAGGCAAGAATATACAGTGGAGAAAGGACAGCCTCTTCAATAAGTGGTTCTGGGAAAACTGGACAGGTAAATGTAAAAGAATGATGTTAGATCACTCCCTAACACCATAGGCAAAAATAAGTTCAAAATGGATTAAAGATCTAAATGTAATGCCAGAAACTATCAAACTCTTAGAGGAAGACATAGGCAGAACACACTATGACATAAATCACAGCAAGATCCTTTTTGACCCACCTCCTAGAGAAATAGAAATAAAAACAAAAACAAACAAATGGGACCTAATTAAACTTAAAATCTTCTGCACAGCAAAGGAAACCATAAACAAGACCAAAAGACAACCCTCAGAATGGGAGAAAATATTTGCAAATGAAGCAACTTACAAAGGATTAATCTCCAAAATTTACAAGCAACTCATGCAACTGAATAACAAAAAACAAACAACGCAATCCAAAAATGGGAAGAAGCCCTAAGTAGATATTTCTCCAAACAAGATATACAGACTACCAACAAACACATGAAAGAATGCTCAACATCATTAATCATTAGAGAAATGCAAATCAAAACTACAATGAGATATTATCTCACACCAGTCAGAATGGCCATTATCAAAAAACCTAGAGGGGGATGTTGAAGATGGCGGAAGAGTAAGACACGGAGATCACCTTCCTCCCCACAGATACACCAGAAATACATCTACACGTGGTACAACTCCTACAGAACACCTACTGAAGGCTGGCAGAAGACCTCAGACCTCCCAAAAGGCAGGAAACTCCCCACGTACCTGGGTAGGGCAAATGAAAAAACAGAGACAAAAGAATAGGGACGGCACCTGCGCACCAGTGGGAGGGAGCTGTGAAGGAGGAAAAGTTTCCACACACTAGGAAGCCCCTTCGCGGGCGGAGACTGCGGGAGGAGGAGGGGGGAGCTTCGGAGCCGTGGAGGAGTGCACAGCAACAGTGGTGTGGAGGGCAAAGCGGGGAGATTCTCGCACAGAGGATCGGTGCCGACCGGCACTCACCAGCCCGAGAGGCTTGTCTGCTCACCTGCCGGGGCGGGCGGGGCTGCGACCTGAGGCTTGGGTTTTGGTTTCGGTTGGAACACAGGAAGAGGACTGGGGTTAGCGGCTTGAACTATAGCCTGAAGGGTTTAGTGCACCACAGTTAGCCGAGAGGGAGTCCGGAGAAAAGTCTGCACCTGCCCAAGAGGCAAGAGACTTTTTCTTCCCTCTTTGTTTCCTGGTGGGCGAGGAGAGGGGTTTCAGAGCGCTGCTTAAAGGAACTGCAGAGATGGGTGCGAGCCGCCGCTAAAAGCACGGACCACAGGGATGGGCGGGAGACGCTAAGGCTGCTGCTGCCACCACCAAGGGGTCTGTGTGCGAGCACAGGTCACTATCCACACCCCTCTTCTGTGGAGCATGTGCAGCCTACCACTGCCAGGTTCCTGGGATCCAGGGACAACTTCCCCAGGAGAACGCACTGCATGCCTCAGGCCGGTGCAATATCACACCGGCCTCTGTGCCTCAGACTCCCCCACAATACCTGCCGCTCCTTTCCCCCAGCCTGAGTGCACAAGAGCCCCCGAATCAGCCGCTCCTTTAACCCTGTCCTGTCTGAGCAAAAAACAGACGCCCTCCAGCGACCTACACCCAGAGGCAGGGCCAAATCCAAAGCTGAGCCCCTGTAAGCTGTGAGAACAAAGAAGATAAAGGGAAATCTCTCCCAGCAGCCTCAGAAACAGCGGATTAAAGCTCCACAATCAACTTGATGTACCCTGTATCTGTGGAATACATGAATAGACAACGAGTCATCCCAAATTGAGGAGGTGGGCTTCGAGAGCAAGATCTATGATTTTTTCCCCTTTTCCTCTTTTTGTGAATGTGTATGCTTCAGTGTGAGATCTTGTCTGTATAGTTTTGCTTCCACCATTTGTCCTAGGGTTCTATCCGTCCATGTTTTTATTTTTAATTTTCTTTCTTAATAATTAATTTTAATAACTTTATTATACTTAACGTTTGTACTTTCTTCCTTTCTTTCTTTCCTTCCTTCCTTCCCTCCTTTAGACAACAAATCATCCCAAATTGAGGAGGTGGTCTCTGAGAGCAAGATTTATGATTTTTTCCCCTTTACCTCTTTTTGTGAGGGTGTATGTGTA
The DNA here is from genome assembly GCF_059928025.1 of Delphinapterus leucas. NCBI lineage: Eukaryota > Metazoa > Chordata > Mammalia > Artiodactyla > Monodontidae > Delphinapterus > Delphinapterus leucas. Next base: position 75,849,054 of record NC_143150.1, on the reverse strand, counting down.
TGCTTCTGTGTAAGATTTTGTCTGTATAGCTTTGCTTCCAACATTTGTCCTAAGGTTCTATCCGTCCCTTTTTTTTTTCTAAATAAGTATTTTTTAATTCAATAACTTTATTATACTTTATTTTATTTTACTGTATCTTCTTTCTTTCTGTCTTTTTTCCTTCTTTCCCTCCTTCCTTCCTCCCTCCCTCCCTCCCTCCCTCCATTCTTTCCTTCTTTGCTTCTTTCTTTCTTTCTACCTTGCTTCCTTCCATCCTCCCTCCCTCCCTCCATTCTTTCCTTCTTTGCTTCTTTCTTTCTTTCTACCTTGCTTCCTTCCCTCCTTTCTTTCTTTCTTTCTTCATACTTCTACTAATTCTCTCTACTTTTTCTCCCTTTTATTCTGAGCCGTGTGGATGAAAGGCTCTTGGTGCTCCAGCCAGGAGTCAGGGTAGCCTGAGGCAGGAGGGCCAACTTCAGGACACTGGTCAACAAGAGACCTCCCAGCTCCACATAATATCAAACGGCGAAAATCTCCCAGAGACCTCCATCTTAACACCAGCACCCAGGTTCACTCAACGACAAGCAAGCTACAGTGCTGGACAGCCTATGCCAAACAACTAGCAAGACAGGAACACACCCCCACCCATTAGCAGAGAGGCTGCCTAAAATCATAATAAGACCACAGACACCCCAAAACACACCACCAGACATGAACCTGCCCACTAGAGAGACAAGATCCAGCCTCATCCACCAGAACACAGGCACTAGTACCCTCCAGCAGAAGCCTACACAACCCACCGAATCAACCTTAGCCACTGGAGACAGACATCAAAAACAGCGGGAACTATGAACCTGCAGCCTGCAAAAAGGATACCTCAAACACAGTAAGATAAGCAAAATGAGAAGACAGAAAAACACACAGCAGATAAAGGAGCAAGACAAAAATGCACCAGACCTAACAAATGAAGAGGAAATAGGCAGTCTACCTGAAAAAGAATTCAGAATAATGATAGTAAGGATGATCCAAAATCTTGGAAATAGAATGGACAAAATGCAAGAAACAGTTAACAAGGACCTAGAAGAAATAAAGATGAAACAAGCAACGATGAACAACACAATAAATGAAATTAAAAGTCCTCTAGATGGGATCAATAGCAGAATAACTGAGGCAGAAGAACGGATAAGTGACCTGGAAGACAAAATAGTGGAAATAAATACTGCAGAGCAGAATAAAGAAAAAAGAATGAAAAGAACTGAGGACAGTCTCAGAGACATCTGGCACAACATTAAATGCACCAACATTCGAATTATAGGGCTTCCAGAAGAAGAAGAGAAAAAGAAAGGGACTGAGAAAATATTTGAAGAGATTATAGTTGAAAACGTCCCTAATATGGGAAAGGAAATAGTTAATCAAGTCCAGGAAGCACAGAGAGTCCCATACAGGATAAATCCAAGGAGAAATACACCAAGACACAAATTAATCAAAGTGTCAAAAATTAAATACAAAGAAAGCATATTAAAAGTAGCAAGGGAAAAACAACAAATAACACACAAGGGAATCCCCATAAGGTTAACAGCTGATCTCTCAGCAGAAACCCTACAAGCCAGAAGGGAGTGGCAGGACGTACTGAAAGTGATGAAGGAGAAAAACCTGCAACCAAGACTACTCTACCCAGCAAGGATCTCATTCAGATTTAATGGAGAAATTAAAACCTTTACAGACAAGCAAAAGCTGAGAGAGTTCAGCACCACCAAACCAGCTTTACAACAAATGCTAAAGGAACTTCTCTAGACAAGAAACACAAGAGAAGGAAAAGACCTATAATAACGAACTCAAAACAATTTAGAAAATGGGAATAGGAACATGCATATCGATTATTACCTTAAATGTAAATGGATTAAATGCTCCCACCAAAAGACAGAGATTGGCTGAATGGATACAAAAACAAGACCCTTATATATACTGTCTACAAGAGACACACTTCAGACGTAGAGACACATACAGCCTGAAAGTAAGGGGGTCGAAAAAGATATTCCATGCAAATGGAAACCAAGAGAAAGCTGGAGTAGCAATTCTCATATCATAAAAAATAGACTATAAAATAAGGACTATTAGAAGAGACAAAGAAGGACACTACATAATGATCAAGGGATCGATCCAAGAAGAAGATATAACAATTATAAATATTTATGCATCCAACATAGCAGCACCTCAATACATAAGGCAAATACTAACAGCCATAAAATGGGAAATCGACAGTAACACATTCATAGTAGGGGACTTTAACACCCCACTTTCACCCATGGACAGATCATCCAAAATGAAAATAAGTAAGGAAACACATGCTTTAAATGATACATTAAATAAGATGAACTTAATTGATATTTATAGGTCACTCCATCCAAAAACAACAGAATACACATTTTTCTCAAGTGCTCATGGAACAATATCCAGGATAGATCATATCTTGTTTCACAAATCAAGCCTTGGTAAATTTAAGAAATTTGAAATTGTATCAGGTATCTTTTCCGACCACAACACCATGAGACTAGATATCAATAACAGGAAAAGATCTGGAAAAAATACAAACACATGGAGGCTAAACAATACACTACTTAATAATGAAGTGATCACTGAAGAAATCAAAGAGGAAATAAAAAAAATACCTAGAAACAAATGAAAATCGAGACAAAACGACCCAAAACCTATGGGATGCAGCAAAAGCAGTTCTAAGGGGGAAGTTTATAGCAGTACAAGCCCACCTTAAGAAGCAGGAAACATCTCGAATAAACAACCTAACCTTGCACCTCAAGCAATTAGAGAAAGAAGAACAAAAAAACCCCAAAGCTAGCAGAAGGAAAGAAATCATAAAAATCAGATCAGAAATAAATGAAAAAGAAATGAAGGAAACAATAGCAAAGATCAATAAAACTAAAAGCTGGTTCTTTGAGAAGTTAAACAAAATAGATAAACCACTAGCCAGACTCATCAAGCAAAAAAGGGAGAAGACTCAAATCAATAGAATTAGAAATGAAAAAGGAGAAGTAACAACTGACACTGCAGAAATAAAAAAGATCATGAGAGATTACTACAAGCAACTCTATGCCAATAAAATGGACAATCTGGAAGAAATGGACAAATTCATAGAAATACACAACCTGCCAAGACTGAATCAGGAAGAAATAGAAAATATGAACAGACCAATCACAAGCACTGAAATTAAAACTGTGATTAAAAATCTTCCAACAAACAAAAGCCCAGGACCAGATGGCTTCACAGGCGAATTCTATCAAACATTTAGAGAAGAGCTAACACCTATCCTTCTCAAACTCTTCCAAAATATAGCAGAGGGAGGAACACTCCCAAATTCCTTCTATGAGGCCACCATCACCTTGATACCAAAACCAGAATAAGATGTCACAAAGAAAGAAAACTACAGGCCAATATCACTGATGAACATAGATGCAAAAATCCCCAACAAAATGCTAGCAAACAGAATCCAACAGCACATTTAAAGGATCATACACTATGATCAAGTGGGGTTTATCCCAGGAATGCAAGGATTCTTCAATATATGCAAATCTATCAATGTGATAAACCATATTAACGAATTGAAGGAGAAAAACCATATGATCATCTCAATAGATGCAGAGAAAGCTTTTGACAAAATTCAACACCCATTTATGATAAAAGCCCTGCAGAAAGTAGGCATAGAGGGAACTTTCCTCAACATAGTAAAGGCCATATATGACAAGCCCACAGCAAACATCATCCTCAATGGTGAAAAACTGAAAGCATTTCCGCTAAGATCAGGAGCAAGACAAGGTTTCCCAGTCTCACCACTGTTATTCAACATAGTTTTGGAAGTTTTAGCCACAGCAATCAGAGAAGAAAAGGAAATAAAAGGAATCCAAATCAGAAAAGAAGTAAATCTGTTCACCATTCACTGGTACTATACATAGAGAATCCTAAATATGTTACCAGAAAACTACTAGAGCTAATCAATGAATTTGGTAAAGTAGCAGGATACAAAATTAATGCACAGAAATCTCTGGCATTCCTATATACTAATGATGAAAAATCTGAAATTGAAATCAAGAAAACACTCCCATTTACCATTGCAACAAAAAGAATAAAATATCTAGGAATAAACCTACCTAAGGAGAAAAGGCCTGTATGCAGAAAATTATAAGACACTGATGAAAGAAATTAAAGATGATACAAGAAGATGGAGAGATATACCATGTTCTTGGATTGAAAGAATCAACATTGTGAAAATGACTCTACTACCCAAAGCAATCTATAGATGCAATGCAATCCCTATCAAACTACCACTGGCATTTTTCACAGAAGTAGAACAAAAAATTTCGCAATTTGTATGGAAACACAAAAGACCCCGAATAGCCAAAGCAATCTTGAGATTGAAAAAAGGAGTTGGAGGAATCAGGCTCCCTGACTTCAGACTATACTACAAAGCTATAGTAATCAAGACAGTATGGTACTGGCACAAAAACAGAAAGATAGATCAATGGAACAGGATAGAAAGCCCAGAGATAAACACACACACATATGGACACCTTATCTTTGATAAAGATGGCATGAATGTAAAGTGGAGAAAGGACAGCCTCTTCAATAAGTGGTGTTGGGAAAACTGGACAGATACATGTAAAAGTATGAGATTAGATCACTCCCTAACACCATACAGAAAACTAAGCTCAAAATGGATTAAAGACCTAAATGTAAGGCCAGAAACTATCAAACTCTTAGAGGAAAACATAGGCAGAACACTCTATGACATAAATCACAGCAAGATCCTTTCTGACCCACTTCCTAGAGTAATGGAAATAAAAACAAAAATAAACAAATGGGACCTAATGAAACTTCAAAGCTTTTGCGCAGCAACGGAAACCATAAACAAGACCAAAAGACAACCCTCAGAATTGGAGAAAATATTTGCAAATGAAGCAACTGACAAAGGATTAATCTCCAAAATTTACAAGCAGCTCATGCAGCTCAATAACAAAAAAACAAACAACACAATCCAAAAATGGGCAGAAGACCTAAATAGACATTTCTCCAAAGAAGATATACACACTGCCAACAAACACATGAAAGAATGCTCAACATCTTTAATCATTAGAGAAATGCAAATCAAAACTACAATGAGATATCATCTCACACCAGTCAGAATGGCCATCACCAAAAAATCTAGAAACAATAAATGCTGGAGAGGGTGTGGAGAAAAGGGAACACTCTTGCACTGCTGGTGGGAATGTGAATTGGTTCAGCCACTATGGAGAACAGTATGGAGGTTCCTTTAAAAACTACAAATAGAACTACCATACGACCCAGCAATCCCACTACTGGGCATATACCCTGAGAAAACCAAAATTCAAAAAGAGTCATGTACCAAAATGTTCATTGCAGCTCTATTTACAATAGCCTGGAGATGGAAACAACCTAAGTGCCCGTCATCGGATGAATGGATAAAGTAGAGGTGGCACATATATACAATGGAATATTACTCAGCCATAAAAAGAAACGAAATTGAGCTATTTGTAATGAGGTGGATAGACCTAGAGTCTTTCATACAGAGTGAAGTAAGTCAGAAAGAAAAAGACAAATACCATGTGCTAACACATATATATGCAATTTAAGAAGAAAAAAATATCATGAAGAACCTAGGGATAAGACAGGAATAAAGACACAGACCTACTGGAGAACAGACTTGAGGATATGGGGAGGGGGAAGGGTGAGCTGTTACAGGGCGAGAGAGAGTCATGGACATATACACACTAACAAACGTAAGGTAGATAGCTATTGGGAAGCAGCCGCATGGCACAGGGATATCGGCTCGGTGCTCTGTGACCTCCTGGAGGGGTGGGATAGGGAGGGTGGGAGGGAGGGAGATGCAAGAGATATGGGAATATATGTATATGTATAACTGATTCACTTTGTTATAAAGCAGAAACTAAAACACCATTGCAAAGCAATTATACCCCAATAAAGATTTTAATAAAAAATATCTAGAAACAGTAAGTGCTGGAGAGGGTGTGGAGAAAAGGGAACACTCTTGCACTGCTGGTGGGAATGTGAATTGGTACCGCCACTATGGAGAACAGTATGGAGGTTCCTTAAAACACTACAAATAGAACTACCATATGACCCAGCAATCCCACTACTGGGCATATGCCCTGAGAAAACCATAACCCAAAAAGAGTCATGTCCCAAAATGTTCATTGCAGCTCTATTTACAATAGCCAGGAGGTGGAAACAACCTAAGTGTCCATCATTGCATGAATGGATAAAGAAGATGTGGAGCATGTATACAATGGAATATTACTCAGCCATGGAAAGAAACAAATTTGAGGTATTTGTAATGAGGTGGATGGACCTAGAGTCTGTCATACAGAGTGAAGTAATAAGAAAGAGAAAAACAAGTACCGTATGCTAACACATATGTTTGGAATTTAAGAAAAAAAATGTCATGAAATGCCTAGGGGTAAGACAGGAATAAATACACATACCTACTAGAGAATGGACTTGAGAATATGGGGAGGGGAAAAGGTAAGCTGTGACAAAGTGAGAGACTCGCATGGACATATATCCACTACTAAACCTAAAATAAATAGTTAGTGGGAAGCAGCCACATAGCACAAGGAGATCAGCTCGCTGTTTTGTGACCACCTAGAAGGGTGGTATAGGGAGGGTGGGCAGGAGGGAGACACAAGTGGAAAGAGATATGGGAACATATGTATATGTATAACTGATTCTCTTTGTTATAAAGCAGAAACTAACACACCATTGTAAAGCAATTATGCTCCAATAAAGATGTAAAAAAAAAAAAAAAGAAAAAATAGTACTTCTTCCATAGGTTGTTTTTGTGTGTTTGTTTTTATAATTTTATAGGAGTGTAGTTGATTAACAAAGTTGTGTTACTTTCAGGTGTACAGCAAAGTGATTCAGTTATACATATATATGTATCTATTCTTTTTCAAATTATTTTCCCATTTATGTTGTTACATAATATTGAGCAGAGTTCCCTGTGCTATACAGTAGGTCCCTGTTGGTTATCCATTTTAAATATAGCAGTGTGTATATGTCAATCCTAAACTCCCTATCCCTCCCCCCACCCTTCCCTCTATCATAAATTCATTCTCTAAGTCTGTGAGTCTGTTTGTGTTTTGTAAAGAAGTTCACTTGTATCTTTTTTTTTAAGATTCTGCATATATGATATCATACGATAGTTTTCTTTCCCTGTTTGACTTACTTCACTTTGTATGACAATCTCTAGGTCCATCCATGTTGCAACAAATGGTATTATTTAATTTTTTAATGGCTGAGTAATATTCCATTGTATATATGTACCACACCTTCTCTATTCATTCCTTTGATGATGGACATTTATGTTGCTTCCATGTCTTGGCTATTGTAAACATTGCTTCACTGAACATTGGGGTGCATATATCCTTTAGGACCATGTTTTTTCTCTGGATATATGCTCAGGAGTGGGATTGCAGGATCATATGGTAGCTCTGTTTTTAGTTTTTTAGGGAGCGTCCATACTGTTCTCTACAGAAGCTGTACCAAATTACATTCCCACCAACCGTGTACAAGGGTTCCCTTTTCTCCTATTTCTCTCCAGTATTTATTGTTTGTAGACATTTATGATGAGGGCCACTCTGACTGGTGTGAGGTGATACATCATTGTAGTTTTGATTTGAATTTCTCTAATAATTAGTGATGTTGAGCATCTTTTCATATGCTTTTTGGCCACCTGAATGTCTTCTTTAGAGAAATGTCTATTTAGACCTTCCTAAAGATGCTAGCAAAAAATTCTAGGGCTCATACTTGAATTCAGTAAAGTTGCAGGATACAAACTTAATGCACAGAAAACTTGCATTCTTATACAGTAACAACAAAAGATCAGAAAGAGAAATTAAGGAAACAATCCCATTTACCATTGCATCAAAAAGAATAAAATACCTAGGAATAAACCTACCTAAGGAGGCAAAAGACCTGTACTCTGAAAACTGTAAGATGCTGATGAAAGAAATCAAAGATGACACCAACAGATGGAGAGATATACCATGTCCTTGGCTAGGAAGAATCAATATTGTGAAAATGACTATACTGTCCAAAGCAATCTACAGATTCAATGCAATCCATATCAAATTACCAAGGGCACTTTTCACAGAATTAGAACAAAAAAATGTTTAAAATTTGTATGGAAACACAAAAGACTCTGAATAGCCAAAGCAATCTTGAGGAAGAAAAACAGAGATGGAGGAAACAGGCCCCCTGACTTCAGAATATACTACAAAGCCACAGTCATCAAAACATTATGGTACTGGTGCAAAAACAGAAATATAGATCAATGGAATAGGATAGAAAGCACTGAGGTAAACCCACACACCTTATCTATGACAAAGAAGGCAAGAACATACAATGGAGAAAAGACTGTCTCTTCAATAAGTGGTGCTGGGAAAACTGGACTACTACATGTGAAAGAATGAAATTAGAACACTCCCTAACACCATACATAAAAATAAACTCAAGATGGATTAAAGGATTAAATGTAAGGCTGGATACTATAAAACTTTTAGAGGAAAACCTAGGCCAAACTCTCTCTGACATAAAATGCAGCAATATATTTTTGTATCCATCTCCTAGAGTAATGAAAATAAAAATAAACAAATGGGACCTAATTAAACTTAAAATCTTTTGCACAGCAAAGGAAACCATAAACAAAATGAAAAGACACCACACAGAATGGGAGAAAATATTTGCCACCAAAATGACTGACAGGTGATTAATCTCTAAAATATGCAAACAGCTCATGCAGCTAAATAAGAAAAACAAAAAAAAATCAAAAAATGGGTGAGAGATCTAAATAGATATTTCTCCCATAGATTGTTATTTGGCTTAAAAATGTTAAGACATGGAAATGTTATGACTTGTGCCTGGAACAGAGTAAGCAGTATAGAAATTCATTGTTAGCTAATATTAGTATTATGTAGCAATGTCATTTTGAGGAGCGTGTCATGAGAATTGTGACCCTTTTCTTAGCTTCTGCTTTTCTGACTCCTTGAAAGGCCTTTTAATAAATGCTGCTTCACAAAGTTCAAATCTTCCAACTCTTCAATGGCTTTCTATGCCCCTGCGTACTTGCAGTTATAAAACAAACAAATAAAAACATTTACAAACAAACCACCCATCTTTCCTGACCTCCCTCCTTCTCCTCTTCCCTGAATTAATATCAAAGTTAGTTTTCAATGAAACTACCAAAGTTAACAACTTAGTAGGCTTTGAAACACCAACTAGTGTATCATTCACAAGAAATAACTCAGAATCAAATCAAGACCACACTAAAGTTAGTATTCCACCTCTTGTCAATTCCATTGCTCTTTCCCCTGCCGTGAAAAGAATCCTCTTCCTGTCTTCTCTCAAAAAAAGTGTCATCCTCACACAGAATGGAGAACAAGGTCAAAGATCAAGGAGACAGGAAAAATAGATGGTAATGTACCAAACCAGGACTGATCAGAAACATTGCACACGGTGATGGCCCACTTCAAAAAAACTCTAGATCAGGCCTGACATTAAACCCTGTCTGACAGCCAACAACGCAGAACTCAATACACCTTGGAAATCATCCTGCTAATGCCTTGTCACATTAATTGACAAACAAGGAATATGAGACCCACTGAAAAGAGGCTCAATGATTAAGCAGAAGAGCTGGGATGGTATCGTTTTATGCATTTCACTCTCATTTACTGAACACCCATGCTGACTCAGGCACTATATTAGCTTCTTGATCTATTTTATTTTATTTTCAACATAGCCCTGTGAGGTAGGTACTAGATGGAAAGGCCAATTGATCTCCATTTCATAGATGAACAACTGAGACTCAAAGATGTTTAGAGACATGTCTCTGATCATTTAATCATCACTCAAACCTCCTCCCTTCCAGAGAAATGTGCTCTCCACCACACCATAATGTCTCAAGGAGGAAATAATACCAAGTGCAATGACCAGAGGAGCATTTTTAACGAGTGTCTGCAGAAACCAGTCTTCTAGACAACCTCTGAAATTCATAGCTGTGAACTGCACCACTGATATGAGCTGCTACTGTGCCTTCCCTCATAGATGAAGGTACAGCAAACTGCCAGAATTGTTTCCATGGGTAGCACGACTCACGCTTATTTCAGGGGTTCTCAAGGTATGTTCCAAGGACCAACTGCATCAGAATCACCTGAGAGGCTTATAAAACATGCAAATTCCTGTCCACACCCCAGACCTACTGAATCTGAATTTCACTGGGTGTTGCAGTGAGGAGAGTCTAAGAATCTGTACATTTAAGATGCATGCCAAGTGCTCTAATGAATATTAAGGAATGACACCCATTCCTTTAGCAATATAATTACTGCTAACTTTCCCAAGCAGTGACTAAGATGATGAAGTGGAAATTCAATAATTTATTGATGTATGAAATATTTACTCATAACATAAGCTAGTTTCTGTGAGATAAAGAAGATGTTGTCCCCACTCTCAAGGGGCTCATTGTCTAAGTGGGTGAGAGAGATAATGACAATATAGTGGGATAAGTGCTAGGTCAGAGCTTTGAACAAAGACAAAGGTGATCTAAGCCTACATAGACTGGATTATGGAATGCTTTTTGGAGGAAAATACCCAAGATTCTCTTAAAGAATGAGTAGGAGAGAAGCAATATATATAGAAAGGTGTTCTAGGCAGAGAGATCAGCTATAAAGTTCTAGAACTGTTATTTAGTCTGATCAGATAATATACTGTGCCCAGAACATCAACAACAAATGGTATCAATTAGTACTATTGTTCCTACTATTACCAGATAACCAGTGGCAGAAAGAGCAGTGACCTCCCTGGAAATCAGGAGACCTATGCTGGAGTCTTGACTCTGTCACTTTGATAGTATTTGACTTTGAACAGCACATTTCTTGTCCTTGGTCTTCAATATGCACATCTGTGAGACAGTATTTTATTCCTTAGTTCAACAAATATATACTGATCACCTATTACATGTCAGGCACTATGCTAGGTGCTGGAGAGGCAGTGATAAACAATAAAGGTGAAGACAAACAAGTTACAGTAACAAAGTATGATGATTAGTGTAAAAGAAAGGGGTTACAGGAATAAATGGCAGCATGTGACAAGGGGCACAGTAATGGCTTGATCAAATGAGAAAACTGGATATGAAAATCCTCTAAAAGCCATCACTATGAAAATAAAAATGATTCTGTTAAATGTAGCTATTAGAAGTGTGGAGGAGACTTGAATCACCATACATATTAACTTTTTAAACCCATACACTCCTCACTCTAACTTTTGGGTAGTCTCCATCTGAAGTTAATTTTGCCCCAGTTTCCTTTTAGTAAGTATTCCAAATATATTTCTTCAAACTACATACCTCCTGTCTATTCAGATTCACTCCCCTACTCTAAAGAATTCCTGAGAGCATAGTACTATGTTTGGAGAAAATAGAAATGGGCTCCTGACACTAGACCGAGGATAAGGAATCAATTCTAATCTTGTGGTCCTGGGGGACATTCTTTACCCTCCTTGGGCCTCATTTTCCCCATCCAAAAATGGGAATTAGTGTCTACCACATGATGTCTTATGTTCCTTATAACACGTCCATTTGGTAAAGACCTCTGCTTCCTCTGGCATGGTGAATAATGAAGAATGATAGCTACATGTATGAAGGAATAAGAGATATTTATCTGTGCTGACTAGGAGGGGCATCAGTCCAGGAGTCGCCCTGCTTAGGACTATCAAGGCAAGCCCAGACTGTTTGGCACTGATGAGTTAGTGAGCCCCATTGTAGAGTGCCCTCTATGGTGAGCCCAGAGCGGAGAAAGATAGGAGACCTGTCCCTGGGCAGATCCTCCAGGATAATGTTCATCAGAATTCAGGTGCTTGGGCCTAACAGAAAACATCAAAGGGCTGTGGCATCCAGAACAAATCAGTTCAGCAATGCTGAGTGTGCATACCAAGAATCCAAGAGCACAGAAGAATGAAAACTATTGGGTATTTGATCCTCATTCTGTGCTAAGTTCTTCACAGAAACTCAGGTTTTGTTACCCTTTTTCATACATCAGACTTTGGAAAGATTCATTTGTTCATTTATTCAACACATATTTATTCAACATCTGCTATGTGACAGGCAGTGTTTTGAGTACTGGAAATACAATAGTGAACGACTCAGAAAAGTCCCTGCAGTCATAAGTATACACAGTAAAAGAAAATAAATACCTAAACACATAAGCAAATAATAAAATGTCAAATAGCAATAAACACTATGGAAAACACAATGAAGTAATGAACATGAAGTAATGGGATAGAGGCCAGGGATAGATTAGACAGTTTGGTTGGAAAGGTCTCTCCAGGGAGAGAATGTTGAAGCTGAGACCGGAAAATAGAAGACAAAACCAGTCATATTAAGAGTTCCAGAAAGGGGGAATTTTAATGCACAGACCCTAAGGTTGAATTGAGCTCGTTTGTATTTAAGGATAAAAAGAATATCAGTGTGTCTGGAGAGCTATCAGCACAGGGGAGGGCATTATGAAAGGAAATCAGAGAGGCCTAGGCCATACAGGACTTTGTGAGCTAATATAAGGACCATGGTTTTTATTCCAAAAGCAATGGTGGAAAAGACACTATAAGGTGTTTTTTTTAATTTTTATTAAAGTTGATTTACAATGTTCTGTTAGCTTCTGTTGTACAGCGAAGTGTATCAGTTATAAATATACATATATCCACTCTTTTTAAGATTATTTTCCCACATAGGCCATTACAGAGTATTGAGTAGAGTTCCCTGTACTATACGTTAGGTCCTTATTAGTTATCTATTTTATTTATAGTAGTGTGTATATGTCAGTCCCAATCTCCCAATTTATGCCCCCCTTTCCCCAATCATAACCATAATTTCTTTTTCTACATGTGTGAGACTGAGCTAGATCCAAACACCTAGGTTACAATGCAGGCTATGATGACCTTGGGTAATAGAGTTGCCATTTTTTAATGTTCACTCTGTGTCAGGTTCTTTAAATTCATTATTGCTAATTACACATAATCCTCACAATAGCTCTATGAGGAGGCAAAGCAGAGATTCCCATTCAACATATAAAAAAGCCAAAAAGGAAAAAAAAAGAAAAAGAAAAAAAAGCCAAAAAGGAAAGTGACATGACCAAGGTTACTCATCTAGCAAGTGGCAGAGCTAGAGTTTGAACTCTACTCTGCCTAGCTCCAAAGGCACCCAGGTCACACTGCTCTCCTTCCCTTCTTTGGGCTTCTAAGTGTGTGACCTTAGGCAAGTAATTTCACCTCTCTGATTATCAATTCCCTAATATCCAAACTGGGGGTATTAACTTATACCTCACAGGGTTATTATGAAGACTGAAAAGAATATGCATAAAGTGCTTCAGCACAGTAGGTACTCAGAAAAGTTTAGCCATATCATTAGATTATTATTAAATGTAAACTATATTATTTGAACAGCCATGGTTACAGTCTCATTCCCCCCTTTACAATGCCAGACACGAGATCTACCAGAATCTTCTAATCCCCACACTTCCTTTCTGGATAGGAGATTGCAAGGTTATCCCAAGATTGGCTAGGTCATTCAGCAGCAATTACTGTAAAGTCTAAAGTTGGACAGAGCAAGAGCCAGCATCCCACCTGACAAAGTACGTCATGATGAAGCCTGGGAGGTATGGGCCTGGGTATGGACTGCTACTGGTTGCGGGTTATTCTGTCACATGGGGATTATACTTAAAATACAAGCTTCCTTGTAGTACACAGTCAGCAGGAAGCAAAATGAGCTTTCTCCCAAAATCACCAAAGGATTCCTGGAAGGACAAGTGAGTGATAAAGTGTGGGGACCCATTTAATGATTGCCTATTATCAGCCAATAAAGAAACATCTCCCCATTTCTCCAGCTCTTCAGCCCCTGGAATCTAACTTCTACTCTCTGCTTTTATGAGTTTGAATTTTTTACATTCCACATATAAGTGAGATCCTGCAGTTTTTGTCTTTCTGTGTCCGTCTTATTTCATTTAGCATAATGTCCTTTGGGTTCATCCATGTTGTCTCAAATGGCAACTCAGTAGCAAAAATAAATAAATAAATAACCTGATTTTTAAAAATGAGATGAGGATTTGAGTATATATTTCTCAAAAACAAACAAACAAACATACAGGGACTTCCCTGGTGGTCCACTGGTTAAGACTACACGCTCCCAATGCAGGGGGCATGGGTTCAATCCCTGGTCAGAGGAATAGGATCCTGCATGCTGCACAGTGCGGCCAGAAAAAAAAAGAAGACATAAAAATGGCCAACAGGTAAAGGTGCTCAACATAAATAATCATCAGGGAAATGTAAGTCAAACCACAATGAGATATCACCTCATACCTGTTAAGTTGGCTGTTATAAAAAATGACAATCGATAACAGGTTTTGGCAAGGATATGGAGAAAAGAGAGCCCCTGTGTATTGTTTGTGGGAATGTAAATTAGTACAGTCACTGTGGAAAATAATAGGGGGTCCACAAAAAATTAAAAATAGAACTACTATATGATATAACGGTCCCATTTCTGGATGTATATTTGAAGGAAATGAAATCAGTATTTAAAGGAGATATCTGTACCCCATATTTGTTGTGACATTTTTCACAGTAGCCAAGATACGGAAACAACCTACATTTCTGTTGATGGATGAATATATAAAGAAAATTCGGTATATATATATATATATATATATATATATATATATTTACACACACAATGGATTATCACTCAGACTTAATAAACTACCTTCTTATGCAGAACTGTATTCAATGAAAGATATGAAGAGAAACAGAGCAGAATAGAGACCAGAAACAAATTCATGAACATATGGGAATTTATTCACTGATAAAGGTAACATTTCAAATGAGTGTGAAGAAGGATGGATAGGCTATCCAATAAAGATGCTTGAACATTTACCTATTAATCTGGGGGGAAAAGTTAGGCACTTACATATTACAACAAACACTAAATCATCTCATCTTTAATACAAACTAAATATTGTTGTATTAAACATGAGAAAACAAATGAGATGAAAAAAAACAGTAAAAAAAAAACTAGGGGAGTATAAAGGAGAAGAATATTATAATATTGGAGTGGGACAGCCTTCATAAGTAACACAAACCAAGGAGACATAAATTCTTCAAACAATAAATTTGACTACATAAAGATTAAAACCAGAATTTTGAAAATAAGCAACAGACCAGAGACTCAAGTTCCAATGTTATTCAGAGAAAGGATTGATACCTAAAATAGGCATAGAGAGCTTAGGAATTAAAAAAGAAAAAGTAAAAATAGAGAAAAAGAAATTCACAGAAGAACAAATACAAATGGCCAACTAACATAAGAGAAGAAACTCAAGTGCACTAGTAATCAAGAAAATGTAAATAAAATCAGCAATGAGATATCATTTTAATTTTTTATTATTTTATAATTTAATTTTTATTTTCTATTGGAGTGTAGTTGATTTACAACGTTGTGTTAGTTTCAGGTATACAGCAAAATGATTCAGTTATACATATACATATACATATATACATTCTTTTTTCAGATTCTTTTCCCATATAGGTTATTATAGAATATTGAGTAGAGTTCCCTGTGCTATACAATAGGTCCTTGTTGATTATCTATTTTATATGTAGTAGTGTGTATAAGTTAATCCCAACCTTTTGATTTATCCCTACCCCCCATGTTTTCCCCTTTGCTAACAACAAGTTTATTTTCAAAGTCTGCAAGTCTGTTACTGTTTTGTAAATAAATTCCTTTGTATGATTTTTTTTCAGTCCCACATATAAGCGATATCATATGATATTTCTTTCTCTTTCTGACTTACTTCACTTAGTATGATAATCTCTAGGTCCAACCATGTTGCCACAAATAGCATTATTTCATTCTTTTTTATGGCTGAATAATATTCCATTGTATATATGTACTACATCCTCTTAATCCATCCTTCTTTTGATGGACATTTAGGTTGATTCCATGTCTTGGCTATTGTAAATAGTGCTGCAATGAACATTGGGGTTATTGTATCTTTTTGAATTATGGTTTTCTCTGGATATATGCCCAGTAGTGGTATTGCCGGATCATATGGTAGTTCTATATTTAGTATTTAAGGAACCTCTATACTGTTTGTACCAACTTACATTCCTAACAACAGGGTAGGAGGGTTCCCTTTTCTCCACACCCTCTCCAGGATTTATTGTTTGTAGACATTTTGATGATGGCCGTTCAGATATATGTGAGGTGATACCTAGTTGTAGTTTTGATTTTCATTTCCCTAATAATTAGCTATGCTGAGCAAATTTTCATGTACTTTTTGGTCATCTGTATGTCTTATTTGGAGAAATGTCTATTTAGATCTTCGGCCCATTTTTTGATTAAGTTGTTTCCTTTTTTAATATTGAGGTGCATGAGCTGTTTTTATATTTTGGAGATTAATCCCTTGTCAGTCGCTTCACTTGCAAATATTTTCTCCCACTCTGTAAGCTGTCTTTTCGTTTTGTTAATGGTTTCCTTTGCTGTGCAAAATCTTTAAAGTTTAATTAGGTCCCATTTGTTTATTTTTGTTTTTATTTTCTTTACTCTAGGAGGTGGATCCAGTAATATATTGCTGTGATTTACATCAGAGAGTGTTCTCCCTATGTTTTTCTCTAAGAGTTTTATAGTATCTGGATTTACATTTAGGTCTTTAATCCATCTTGAGTTTATTTTTGTGTATGGTGTTAGTGAGTGTTCTAATTTCATTCTTTTACATATATCTGTCCAGGTTTCACAGCATCACTTATTGAAGAGACTGTCTTTTTCCATTGTAAATTCTTGCCTCCTTTGTCATAGATTAGTTGACCATAGTTACGTGGGTTTATCTCTGGACTTTCTATCCTGTTCCATTCACCTATAATTCTGTTTTTGTGCCAGTACCATATTGTTTTGATGACTGTAGCTTTGTAGTATAGTCTGAAGCAAGGGATCCTGATTCTTCCAGCTCCATTTCTCTTTCTCAAGAATGCTTTGATTATTTGGGGTCCTTTGTGTTTCCATACAAATGGTAAAATTTTGGGTTCTAATGTTGTGAAAAATGCCCTTGGTAATTTGATAAGGATTGCAATGAATCTGTAGAGTGCTTTCGGTATAGTCATTTTGACAATATTGATTCTTACAATCCAAGAACATGGTCTTTCTCTCCATCTGTTTGTGTCATCTTTGATTTCTTTCATCAGCATCTTATAGTTTTCTGCATACAGGCCTTTTGCCTCCTTAGGTAGGTTTATTCCTAGGTATTTTATTCTTTTTGATGTTATGGTAAATGAATTATTTCTTTTTCTGATCCTTCATTTTTAGTCTATAGGAATGCAACAGATTTCTGTACATTAATTTTGTATTCTGCAAATTTACCGAATTCATTTGATGAGCTCTAGTATTGTTCTGGTAGCATCTTTAGGATACTCTATGTATAGCATCATGCTATCTGCAAAAAGTGACAATTTACTTCTTTTCCAACTTGTATTCCTTTTATTTTTTTTTCTTCTCTGATTGCTTTGGCTAGGACTTCAAAAACTATGTTGAATAATAGTGGCAAGAGTGGACATCCTTGTCTTGTTCCTAATCTTAGAGAAAATGCTTTCAGCTTTTCTCCATTGAGTATGATGTTAGCTATGCGTTTTTCATATGTTGTCTTTATTATCTTGAGGTAGTTTCTCTCTATCCCAACATTCTGGAGAGTTTTTATCATAAATCGGTGTAGAATTTTGTCAAAAGCTTTTTCTGCATGTATTCTGATGATCATATGGTTTTTATTCTTCAATTTGTTAATGTGGTGTGCCACAAGGTTTTATTTGTGGATATTGAAGAATCCTTCCATCCCTGGGATAAATCCCACTTGATCATGGTGTATGATCCTCTTAATGTAATGTTGGTTTCAGTTTCTTGTATTTTGTTGAGGATTTAAGTGTTTATGTTCCTCACTGATATTGGCCTGTAGTTTTTGTTGTTGTTGTATCTTTGTCCCATTTTGGAATCAGGATGATGGTGGCTTCATAGAATGAGTTTGCGAATTTTCCTTCCTCTGAAATTTTTTGGAAGAGCTTCAGAAGGATAGATGTTAACTATTCTCTAAATATTTGAGAAAAATCACCTGTGAAGCCATCTGGTCCTGGGCTTTTGTTTGTTGGAATTTTTAAATCACGGTTTCAATTTCAGTACTTGTGATTATTCCATTCATACTTTGATGACTATCTTTAGTGTTGTGTTTGGATTGTCTTTCTTTCGTGTGTGTGTGTGTGTGTGTGTGTGTTTATTGTAGATTTTCGGTTTGCAGTTACCATGAGGTTTTGATATAGCAGTCTATAGCAGTCTATAAATATAAACAACCTTTTTAGTTGCTGGTCATTTCATTTCAAATGCATTTCCATAATTCTCCATTTGTAATCTCTTCATCTCATGATTGTTGGTTTTGACATTGTATTTGTGTGTGGATGATTACTCACCTTTACTATATGATTTCCTTTATCAGAGAGTTTTCCCATTTGTAATTTTCTTGTTTCTAGTTGTGGCCTTTTCTTTTCCACCTAAAGGAGTTACTTTAGCAATTTTTTTCTAATATCTTTATTGGAGTATTATTGCTTTACAATTTTGTGTTAGTTCCTGCTGTATAACAAACTGAATCAGCTTTATGTATACATATATCCCCATATCCCCTCCCTCTTGTGTCACCTCCCACCCTCCCTATCCCACCACTCTAGGTGGTCACACAGTGTCAAGATGATCTCCCTACATGATGCAGCTGCTTCCCACTAGCTATCTATTTTACATTTGGTAGTGTATATATCTCATTGCTTTTCTCCAACTTCGTCCCAGCTTACACTTCCCACTTCCAGTGTCCTCGAGGCAATTCTCTATATCTGACTCTTTATTCTTTTACTGCCCCTAGGTTTGTCAGAACATTTTTTTTTAGATTCCATATGTATGTGTTAGCATATGGTATTTGTTTTTAATTTTCTGACTTACTTCACTCTGTATGACAAACTCTAGGTCCATCCACCTCACTACAAATAACACAATTTCATTTCTCTTTATGGCTGAGTAATATTCCATTGTATATATGTCCCACATCTTCTTTATCCATTCATCTGTCAATGGAAACTTAGATTGCTTCCATGTCCTGGCTACTGTAAATAGAGCTGCAATGTACATTGTGGTACATGGCATTTTTTGAATTATGGTTTTCTCAGGGCATATGCCCAGTAGTGTGATTGCTGGGTCGCATGGGAGTTCTTCTTTTTAGTTTTTAAAGGAAGATCCATACTGTTCTCCATAGTGGCAGTATCAATCTACATTCCTAACAACAGTGCAAGAGGGTCCCCTTTTCTCCACACCCACTCCAGCATTTATTGTTTGTAGATTTTTTGATGATGGCCATTCTGGCCAGAGTGAGGTGATACCACATTACAGTTTTGATTTGCATTTCTCTAATGATTAGTGATGTTGAGCATGCTTTCATGTGTTTGTTGGAAATCTGTATATCTTCTTTGGAGAAATGTCTATAGGTCTTCTAACCATTTCAGGATTTTTTTTTCTGATATTCAGCTGCATGAGCTGCTTGTATATTTTGGAGATTAACTTTTTGTCAGTTGCTTCGTTTGCAAATATTTTCACCCATTCTATGGGTGGTCTTTTTGTCTTGTTTACAATTTCCTTGGCTGTGAAAAAGCTTTTGAAGTTTAATTAGGTCCCATTTGTTAATTTTGGTTTTTATTTCCATTTCTCTAAGAGGCGGGTCCCAAAGGATCTTGCTGTGATTTATGTCATAGAGTGTTCTGTCTATATTTTCCTCTAAGAATTTTACAGTGTCTGGCCTTACATTTAGGTCTTTAACCCATTTTGAGTTTACTTTTGTATACAGTGTTAGGGAGTGTTCTAATTTCATTCTTTTACATGTAGTTGTCCAGTTTTCCCAGCACCACTTATTGAAGAGGCTGTCTTTTCCCCACTGTATATTGTTGCCTCTTTTATCAAAAATAAGGTGACCATATAAGCGTGGGTTTATCTCTAGGCTTTCCATCCTATTCCATTGATCTATATTTGTATTTTGTGCCAGTACCATACTGTCTTGATTACTGTAGCTTTGTATTATAGTCTAAAGTCAGGGAGCCTGATTCCTCCACCTCCATTTTTCTTTCTCAATTTCGTTTTGGTTATTCGGGATCTTTTGTGTTTCCATACAAATTGTGCAAATTTTTGTTCTAGTTCTGTGAAAAATGCACTGGTAGTTTGATAGGGATTGCATTCAATCTGTAGATTGCTTTGGGTAGTATAGTCATTTTCACAATGTTGATTCTTCCAATCTGAGAACATGGTATATCTCTCCATCTGTTTGTACCATCTTTAATTTCTTTCATCAGAGTCTTATAATTTTCTGCATACAGGTCTTTTGTCTCCTTAGGTAGGTTTATTCCTAGGTATTTTATTCTTTTTGTTGCAGTGGTAAATGGGAGCGTTTTCTTAATATCACCTTCATATTTTTCATCATTAGTGTATAGAAATGTAAGCGAGTTCTGTGCATTAATTTTGTATGCTGCTACTTTCCCAAATTCATTGATTAGCTCTAGTAGTGTTCTGGTGTCATCTTTAGGATTCTTTATGTATAGTATCATGTCTTCTGCAAACAGTGACAGCTTTACTTCTTTTCTGATTTGGACTCCTTTTATTTCTTTTTGTTCTCTGGTTGCTGTGACGAAAACTTCCAAAGCTCTTTTGAATAATAGTGGTGAGAGTGAGCAACCTTGTCTTGTTCCTGATCTTAGTGGAGATGCTTTCGGTTTTTCACCATTGAGAATGATGTTGGCTGTGTTGTTGCTGTATATTGCCTTAATTACTTTGAGTAAGGTTACCTCTATGCCTACTTTCTGGAGAGTTTTTATCTTCAATTGGAGTTGAATTTTGATGAATGCTTTTTTTTTCCAACTATTGAGTTGATCATTTTGTTTTTACCCTTCAATTTGTTAATATGGTGTTCCACACTGATTGATCTGCGTATATTGAAGAATCCTCTCATTCCTGGGGTGAAACCCACTTAATCATGATGTATGATCCTTTTAATATATTGTTGGATTCTGTTTGCTAGTATTGTGTTGAAGATTTTTCCATCTATGTTCATCAGTGATATTGGCCTGTAGTTTTCTTTGTTTGTGACATCTTTGTCTAGTTTTGGTATCATGCTGGTGCTGGCCTCGTAGAAAGAGTTTGGGAGTGTTCCTCCCTCTGTTTTATTTTGGAAGAATTTGAGAAGGATAGGTATTAGATCTTCTCCAAATGTTTGATAGATTTCGCCTGTGAAGCCATCTGGTCCTGGCCTTTTGTTTTTTGGTACACTTTAATCAGAGTTTCAATTTAGTGCGTGTGATTTTTTTGTTTATATTTTCTTTTTCTTCCTGGTTCAGTCTCAGAATGCTGTGCTTTTCTAAGAATTTGTATATTTCTTTCAGGTTGTCCATTTTATTCACATATAGTTGCTTGTAGTGGGCTCTCATGATCCTTTGTATTTCTTTGATGTCAATTGTTACTTCTTCTTTATTTCTAATTTTGTTGATCTGAGTTCTTCTCCCTCTCTTTCTTGAAAAGTCTGGCTAATTGTTTTTTAATTTTGTTTCTCTTCCCAAAAAAACCAGCTTTCAGTTTTATTGATCTTTGTTATTGTTTCCTTAATTTATTTTTCATTTATTTCTGATCTTATCTTTATTATTTCTTGCCTTTTGTTAACTTTGTGTTAATTTTGTTCTTCTTTCTCTATTTGCTTTACTTGTAAGGTTAAGTTGTTTCTTTGAGATTTTTCTTGTTTCTTGAGGTAAGACTGTATTGCTTATAAACTTCCCTCTTAGAACTGCTTTTGCTGCATCCCATAGGTTTTGGTCATTGTGTTTGCAGTGTCATTTTCTTCTAGGTATTTTTTTGTTTCCTCTTTGAATTCTTCAGTGATCTCTTGGTTATTTTGTAGTGTATTTTTTAGCCTCCATGTGTTTGTTTTTTTTAATAATTTTTTTCGTGTAATTGATATCTAGTCTCATAGTTTCAGAGAAGATGCTTGATATGGTTTCTTTTTTTTTAAGAACTTTACTGGAGTATAATTGCTTTACAGTGGTGTGTTCATTTCTGCTTTATACCAAAGTGAATCAGTTATACATACACATATGTCCCCATATCTCTTCCCCCTTGCATCTCCCTCCCTCCCACTCTCCCTATCCCACCCTTCTATGTGGTCACAAAGCACCGAGCTGATCTCTCTGTGCCATCTGGCTGCTTCCCACTAGCTATCTATTTTAAGTTTGGTGTGTGTATATGTCCATGCCACTCTCTCACTTTGTCCCAGCTTACCTTTCCCCCTCCCAGTATCCTGAAGTCCATTCTCTAGTAGGTCTGTGTCTTTATTCCCATCTTGCCCCTAGGTTCTTCATGACCATTTTTTTTCTTTTTTTTAGATTCCATATATATGTGATAGCATACAGTATTTGTTTTTCCCTTTCTGATATATAAAGATTGCCCACTGACACATGAAAGAATGCTCAACACCATTAATCATTAGAGAAATTCAAATCAAAACTACAATGGCATGTCATCTCACACCCGTCAGAATGGCCATCATCAAAAAATCTACAAACAATAAATGCTGGAGAGGGTGTGGAGAAAAGGGAGCCCTCTTACCCTGTTGATGGGAATGTAAATTGATACAGCCACTATGGAGAACAGAATGCACATTCCTTAAAAACCTAAAAATAGAACTACCATACAGAACAGCAATCCCACTACTGGGCATATACCCTGAGAAAACCACAATTCTAAAAGAGTCATGTACCAAAATGTTCATTGCAGCTCTATTTACAATATCCAGGACATGGAAGCAACTGAAGTGTCCATCAACGGATGAATCGATAAAGAACATGTGACACATATATACAATGGAATATTACTCAGCCATAAAAAGGAACAAAACTGAGTTATTTGTAGTGAGGTGGATGGACCTAGAGACTGTCATACAGAGTGAAGTAAGTCAGAAAGCGAAAAACAAATGATATGATTTCAATTTTCTTTAATGTCCCGAGGCTTGATTTGTGACTCAAGATATGATCTTTCCTGGAGAATGTTCCATGAGCACTTGAGAAGTAATTGTATTCTGCTGTTTTTGGATAGAATGTCCTAGGAATATCATTTAAGTCCATCTTGTTTAATGTATCATTTAAAGCTTGTGGTTCTTTATTTTCATTCTTGAGGACTGTCCATTGGTGAAAGTGGGGTGTTAAAGTCCCCTATTATTATTGTGTTACTGTTGATTTCCCCTTTTATGGCTGTTAGCATTTGCCTTATGTATTGAGGTGCTCCTGTGTTGGGTGCATATATATTTACAATTGTTATATCTTTTTCTTTGATTGATTCGTTGATCATTATATAGTGTCCTTCTGTCTGTCTTGTAATAGTCTTTATTTTAAAGTCTATTTTATCTGATATGAGAATTGCTACTCCAGATTTCTTTTGATTTCCATTTGCAATGAATATCTTTTTCTATCACCTCACTTTCAGTCTATATGTGCCCCTAGGTCTGATGTGGATCTGTTGTAGACAGTATATATATGGGTCTTGTTTTTTTATCCATTCAGCCATTCTATGTCTTTTGTTTGGAGCATTTAATCCATTTACATTTAAAGTAGTTATCGATATGTATGTTCCTATTACCATTTTCCTAATTGATTTGGGTTTGTTTTTGGTAGGTCATTTCCTTCTCTTCTGTTTCCCCCCTAGAAAAGTTCCTTTACCATTTGTTGTAAATCTGGTTGGGTGGTGGTGAATTCTCTTAACTTGCCTGTCTGTAAAGGTTTTAATTTCCCTGTGGAATCTGAATGAGATCCTTGCTGGGTAGAGTAATCTTGGTTGTAGGATTTTCCCTTTCATCAATTTAAATATGTCTTGCCACTCCCTTCTGGCTTTCAGAGTTTCTGCTGAAAGTTCAGCTATTAACCTTATGGGGATTCCATTGTGTGTCATTTGTTGCTTTCCCTTGCTGCTTTTAATATTTTTTCTATGTATTTAATTTTTCATCATTTGATTAATATGTGTCTTGGCTTGTTTCTCCTTGGATTTACCCTTTATGGGACTCTCTGCCCTTCCTGGACTTGATTGACTATTTCCTTTCTCATATTAGGGAAGTGTTCGACTACAATCTCTTCAAATATTTTCTAAGATCCTTTCTTTTTCTCCTTCTGGGACCCTTATAATTTGACTGTTGGTGCATTTAATGTTGTCTCAGAAATCTCTTAGACTGTCCTCAATTCTTTTCATTTTTTTTACTTTATTCTTCTGTGTGGTGGTGATTTCCACTTTTTTTTTTCTTCCAGGTCACTTATCCATTCTTCTGCCTCAGTTATTCTACTATTGATTCCTTCTAGAGAATTTTTAATTTCATTTATGTGTTGTTCATCATTGTTTGTTTGCTCTTTAGTTCTTCTATGTCTTTGTTAACCATTTCTTGTATTTTCTCTATTGTATTTCCGAGATTTGGGATCATCTTTACTATCATTTGCCTGACTTCTTTTTAGGTAGACTCTCATTTCCTCTTCATTTGTTTGTTCTGGTGGTGTTTACCTTGTTCCTTCATCTGCTGCATATTTCTTGTCTTCTCTTTTTGTTTAACTTACTGAATTTAGGTCCTCCTTTCTGTAAGTTGCATGTTCGTAGTTCCTGTTGTTTTTGGTTTCTGACCCCAGTGGGTGAGTTTGTTCAGTGGCTTCTGTAGACTTCCTGCTGGAGGTTACTGGTGCTTGTGTTCTGGTGAATGGGGTTGGATCTTTCTAGTGGGCAGGTCCACGTCTGGTGGTTTATTTTGGTGTGTCTGTGAACTTAGTATGATTTTAGGCAGCCTCTCTGCTAATGGGTGGGGTTGTGTTCCTGTCTTGCTGGTTGTTTGGCATGGGGCATCCAGACCTGGTTCTTGTTGGTTGTTAAGTGGATCTGGGTTTTAGCATTGAGTCCAAGATCTCTGGCAGAGCTCTTGCTGGTTGATATTACTTCAGGTGTGGAGGTCTCCAGTGATCCAATGTCCTGAACTCGGCTCTCCCACCTCAGAGGCTCAACCCTTACACCAGGGTGTAGTACCAAGAACCTGTCAGTCCCCAGGCTCAGAAGATAAGGGAGAAAAACTAAAGAAATAATAATAAGAGGAAATAAAAAATAAATTTTAAAAATAAAAACATAGTAATAAAAAAAGAGAGCAACAAAACCAATAAACAAATCCACCAATGATAACAAGCACTAAACACTAAACTAAGATAAACATAAAAATCAGAGACAAGTCATATGTGGACAGCAATCCCCAAGTCTACAGTTGCTCCCAAAGTCCTCCACCTCAATCTTGGGTTGATTTGTTGTCTATTCAGGTATTCCACAGATGCAGCATGCATCAAGTTGTTTGTGGGGATTTAATCCGCTGTTTCTGAGGCTGCAGGGATAAAATTTCCTTTCTCTTCTTTGTTTGCACAGCTCCTGGAGATCTGCTTTGACTTTGGTCCCACCTCTTCATGTAGGCTGCCCTCAGGCATCTGTTCCTGCCCAGATAGGACAGGGTTAATGCAATGGCTGATTAGGTGTCTCTGGCTCACTCATGTCAGGGGGAGGGAGGGTATGGTATTTATCATTGGAATGTGGGGCAAACTTGCAGCAGCAGAGGCTGGCATGATGTTGCAACAGCTTGAGGTTCACCATGTGTTCTCCCAGGGAACTTGTCCCTGGATCATGGGACCCTGGCAGTGGTGTGCTGCACAAGCTCCCGGGGGTGTGTGTGGATAGTGACCTGTGCTTGCACACAGGATTCCCCATGGCTGCAGCAGCAGCATTAGTGTTATGCCCGTCTCTGGGGTCTGAGCTGATACCTTCAGCTCATGTCTGTCTCTGGATCTCATTTAGGCAATTCTTTGCCTTCTGTGGGCAAACAATGAATGAATCCCCTTTCTTCACACACCCCAGAACAATGGTCTCTTGCCTCTTAGACAGGTCCAGACATTTTCCTAGACTCCCACTCCAGCTAGCTGTGGCACACTAGCCCCCTTCAGGCTGTGTTCACACAGCCAACCCCAGTCGCCCCCTGGCATCTGACCTCCAAAGCCCCAGCCTCAGCTCCCAGACCCCACCAGCACTGGCGGGTGAGTAGACAAGCCTATCAACCTGGTGAGTGCTAGTTTGCATGGATCCTGTGTGGAAATCTGTCCGCTTTGCCCTCTGCACCTCTGTTGCTGCGCTCTCCTCCATGGCTCTGAAGCTTCTGCACCATCCACCTCACTGTCTCCACCAGTGAATGGTCTTCCTAGTGTGTGGAAACGTTTCCTCCTTCCCAGAAGTGCAGGTCCTGTCCCTATTTTTTGTCTCTGTTTTTTCTTTTTTCTTTTGCCCTACCCAGGTATGTGGGGATTTTCTTACCTTTTGGGAAGTCTGAGGTCTTCTGCCAGTGTTCAGTAGGTGTTCTATAGGAGTTGTTCCACATGTAGATGTATTTTTGATGAATCTGTGGGGAGGAAGGTGATCTCCATGTCTTACTCTTCCACCATCTTGAAGGTCCCCCCTAGCATTTGTTTTAAAGCTGGTTTTGTGGTGCTGAATTCTCTTAGTTTTTGCTTCTATGTAAAGCTTTTGTTTTCTCCATTGAATACAAATGAGAGCCTTTCTGGGTAGAGTATTCTTGGTTGTAATATTTTCCCTTTTATGACTTTAAATATTTTGTGCCACTCCCTTCTGGCCTGCAAATTTTATGCCAAAAAATCAGCTTATGTCCTTATGGGGATTCCTTTGTATATTATTTGTTGCTTTTCTCTTGTTGCATTTAGTATTTTCTCTTTGTTTTTAATTTTTGTCACTTTGATTAATATGTGTCATGGCATGTTCCTCCTTAGGTTTACCCTGTATGGAACTCTTTTTGCTTCCTGGACTTGACTGTGATTTCCTTTCCCCTGTTAGGGACATTTTCAGTTATAACTTCTTCAAATATTTTCTCAGGTCCTTTCTCTCTCTCTTCTCCTTCTGGGACTTCTATAATGTGAATGTTGCTGCATAATGTTGTCCCAGAAATCTGTTATGCTGTCCTCTTTTCTTTTCATTCTCTTTTCTTTATTCTGTTCCATGGCAGTGATTTCCACTTTTCTGTCGTCCAGCTCACTTATTCATTCTTCTGTCTCACTTTTTCTGCTATTGATTATTTCTAGTGTATTTTTTTCATTTCAGTTATTTATTTTTCATCTCTGTTTGCTCTTTAAATCTTCTAGCTGTTTGTTAAACATTTCTTGCATGTTCTTGGTCTGTGCCTCCACTCTTTCTGGAGGTCTTGGATCATCTTTACTATCATTACTGTGAATTATTTTTCACTTAGTTGTTCTTCTGGGCTTTTATGTTTTTCCTTCATCTGAACCATATTTCTCTGCCATCTCATTTTATATAAATTTCTGTGTTTGTGGTCTCCTTTTCATAGGCTGCAGGGTCACAGGTCCTCTTGCTTCTGGTGTCTGCTTTCTGGTGGGTGAGTTTGGTTCAGGGGCTTATGCAGGCTTCCTGGTGGGAAGGACTGGTGCCTGCCCAATGACGGTGGATCTGGGTCTTGACTCTCTGGTGGGCAGGGCCACATCAATGGGTGTGTTTAGAGGTGGCTGTGTGCTCAGTATGACTTTAGGCAGCCTGTCTGCTGATGGTTGGGGCTATGTTCCCACCCTGCTTGTTGTTTGGCCTGAGACATCCCAGCATTGAAGCCTGCAGGCTGTTGTGTGGGGCCAGATCTCAGTGCCAAAATGATGAACTCCAGGAGACATCACACCACTCAATATTCCCTAGGACCTCCACCACCAGTGTCCTTGCTCCCACAGTGAGCCACAGCCAACCCCTGTCTCCCCCGGAGACCCTTCAAGACCTGCCTGTATGTCTAGCCCAGGCTTCTATTGAGTCGCTACTTTGTGCTGGGCCCCAGTGCACATGAAACCTTGTTTGTACCCTCCAGGAATAGAATCTCTGTTTCCTCCAGTCTTGTGGAGCTCCTGCTCTCAAGCCCCACTGGCCTTTGAAGCCTAATGCTCTGGGGGCTGCTCCTCCTGATGCCAAACCCTCAGGCTAGGGAACCTGATGTGGGGCTCAGAACTCTCACTCCTGTGGGAGAACTTCTGCTATATAATTATTTTCCAGTTTGTTGGTCACCGACCCAGCAGGTATGGGATTTGATTACATCGTGAAAGAGACACTCCTACAATCTCGGTGTAGCTTCTTCTTTGTCTTTGGATGTAAACATTTTTTGGTAGGTTCCAGTCTTTGTTGTCAATGGTTGTTAAGCAGCTAGTTTTGATTTTGTTGCTTTCATGAGGGGAGTAAGTTCAAATCCTTCTACTCCACCACCTTTTCTGGAACTGAGGGGTTACTTTTAGTTTGGATGCTTGCTGCCTTTTTCCTCAGTGTGTGCTTGCCAGTATCTCCTTGATATGAGGGCATGGAGGTGCAGTGGCCCACACAACCTCAGGACAGTGGGGGTAGTGATTGGAACATGCTCCCATGTCTCTTAGTGGCAGCAGCAGCCTCCAAACTCCTGGGACAGCAGGGGCAGTGATTGGGATCTTTGCAGCCTGTGTGGTCTCCTCAGATGGCAAGGGCAGTGATTGGTGCCTGCTTGCGAGTTTTGTAGGGACAGCAGTGACCCACTAGAGATATTTTTAATGCACCATATTGACAAAGATTTCAAATAATAATATTGTCCAGCAATTGTGAGGATGTAGGAAATTCCATTGATATGAGTGTAAATTGGTGTAGCCCTTTTTGGATGGATGTCAAGTTGGAAGATTGACAAAATGTAAATGATCATACTGTATGTCTTAATATTTTTCCTCTGAAAATCTACTCTATGGAAGTATTTCCACATGTGCACAGATAAGTCCTAGGATATTACCTGTAATACCATAATTGCAAAATATTTCACACAACTTAAATATTAATCACCTGAGAACTTATTAGATACAGTTAAATAATGGAATATAATGCAGCCGTGTGTGAGAGTGAAGCAGTTTAATATACACCAAAAGGGAACAATTTCCCTGATAAGTAAAAAAGAGAAGTACAGAACAATATAAGGTGTGTGAGTCTATTTATATAAATATGTATACGTATTTAGAAATGTAAAACATATAATTTTAAATGAACATGAAAACACCTGGGAGGTTACAAATCAAATGGGAAATAGTGGTTACCTTGGGGGAGAGGAATAGAATTTGTGTGGAGAAAGGTTTTTAAAAGACGTTAAGAGGCTTTTTTCACTTTTTACCTTATATGTCTGCTTTAAATTTAATATTTATAAAGTACCTAGAACAATGTATAACACACAAATGTTATATTCATGTGTGCTATTATTATTTTTGTCCTTATTCTATACTGAGTGAATTTTTATTATAAGCATATACCACTTTAATAACTGAAAACAAAAAAAATGAAAACACTAAGTAATAAAATAATAGGAGAAAAGATCAAAAGAACTCTATTGTGGTTGAAGCCATATTTCAGAGGGGTGCTGGGGCAGAGCTACTTGCATGATTTTCCTTTTATATCTCCCTTGTAGCAGCCTTTCTTTTGCAGAAGACTCTGCTCCAAGGCATTCCAGCGAACAGTTTGGAAACCAGTTTTCACTAGACCAAGTTCATTCTTCTGCAGATAAAGGAATTGAAGCCCGGAGAAGGAAGACACTTTGCCCAACATCACATAGCAAGTGAGTAGCAAACCACAGAGTCACATCTAATTCTGTATAATTCATCAGCATAATATTTATGCCCCTATTAGTCCAAGCCACAATGTCAAAATTCTCTCAAATTATAGGGTTAGTGGCGTCCTTTTACTTCCTTGCCTTTAATATCCCAGTCAGTGCAGGAATCATCTTGCAACTTTCTTGGCAAATAATCATCCAGCCTTTATTTGAACTTTTCCAGTGTAAGGTAGCTCTTTTTTTTTTTCCAGCAGTTTTGGACTGATTGAAAAGTTTTTCCTTTGATTCCACAAATATTTGTGAGTACCTGTTCTTTTGGAGACACTGGAAATATAGTCAATATAGACTAGAGGAAGAAACAGAAAAGTAATTCATTATAATGAAAAGTGATTGTTTTCTATTAACAGCATAGAAGAAGGAGGAATAAATATTTCATGGATGTGAGACGAGGAAAAGAATTTTGGCAAAATCCATAAGAAGGAGCTACATTTGGGTGGGATCATGAAGAATAGGTAGGGGTTCACCAGGTGGAATTGTTATTGGGAGGGGGCATTTCAGATGAACGGAACAGCAAGTGCAAAGGTATGCTAAGGTAACAATAAATATTATTGAGAGCCTGGAGCATGATGATTTGGAGAGGGGAACACTGAGGACTGAACAGGGAATGGCAGTTAGTATGGCCCCTGGAAAGTTAGTCCAGGGCCACATTCTACCCATCTTAACTGTTGAACTAAGCAGTTTTGAGTATATTTTGTAGGCAGGAGCAGAAGTGGGTTTGAACAGTACCATTTCCTTGGAACTTCCACCCATGGTCCCAACTATGCCCCCTCCCTTCATGCTGTGACAATCTATCAGAAGTCTGAAGTCAGAGACTACATTCCTCTGTGTCTTTGCCAGGCTAAATAGCCTTATGCCTTCAAGCATTCTTCATAGTTTCCAGCTCCTTAACTTGTTGCAAGTGCTCAAGTTGGTCTTTATCTTCCTTAATGTGTAAGAGCAGAGCTCAAATAATCCCATGAAGAGAGTGGATAACTCAGACATGACCTACTTTTCTACTTTACCCAAGACTAGTCCTACAGGTGATGACTCCCACACTTTACCTCTAGTTTACAGATAGGAAACTGAGATACTGAGCTTAAATGACCTACCTAAAGTCACAGAACCAGTTAGGTATAAGGCCAGGATTTGAACCCAAGAAGTCTGCTTCCAGGTCTGTAGTCTTAACAGCTTCACTCTACTGCCTTTCATCAGTGTGTGATGGCACAATTCACACTCCATTGTGATTGTTTCCAAGTCTCATCAATCCTACAGGTCTAAGATCTACTTGAGAGTAGGGACTGTGTCTGATTCACTTCTCTGTCCACATCCCTAACCCAGGAGATTCTTGGGAAATATTTACTGGGTAAACAAATTCTGGAAGGAGCTGCTTAAATCATCTAGTTCCATCTTTCTTCCTCAGTCTCATTGTTCCTTGCCAACGATCATACCCTTTGACAACTGCAACCCC
The DNA here is from genome assembly GCF_059928025.1 of Delphinapterus leucas. Taxonomy (NCBI): domain Eukaryota; kingdom Metazoa; phylum Chordata; class Mammalia; order Artiodactyla; family Monodontidae; genus Delphinapterus; species Delphinapterus leucas. The sequence goes on along the minus strand of NC_143150.1, from coordinate 75,817,716 downwards.
CTCATCACCACAGCTTCTTGTCACCACTGCTACCAACACATTCCAGCTCCAAGTGAGCATTTGTTCCTTTGGTGAACAGAGCAATAGTCATGAAGTGGAACTTCTTGCTTTGCTAACTTTCTAAGAGGATTTTATTTTTCTTTTTGGATTCTTCAATATAAACTCTCTCAGTTGCTAAGATACCAATATGCCCACTCAAAATCAAAGTTACTTAAAAAGCGACAAGGTTCTAACATGCATTCTGTCTTGTTAATGTTCTTTTCATCTTCCAGCTCAGAAATGTTAAACATAACAAGGGGTCATCAAATTGGGTAATAAATGTAAATGGCTGTGATACTGAGGCTGGGATAATGGAAGGCTGTCTCTGATCATCCTCCTCTTTCAAGTGTGCTTTCACACATACTTCTGTGAATTACTTCAAATGAATTTCATTCTAGGAGGTAGGAATACAAAACATCTAGGAAAGACATCTTACAGCAGGGTTTAGCTTGAATGTTTGGCCAGGGAAGGAAGCAGAGGAAGTTTGACACCACCCCATGCCTTAGTCATGTTTGAAAGCCAGCACATTTGTCCTGTAGACACAGGAGTCAGGCCCTGACTGAGGTTAGTTCTCTAACTCCATCTTTCCCCCACAGCTGGAATCTCTAACCCCCTTTCCATTGAAGGTTCAGCCTTCTCTGGGCATCTAGAACCAATCCTGACCTAGAGCAAAAAGAACTCAGCCCCTTTTCTATACCCTAGGACAAACTATTAGCCATCGCTAATCCATTTACTTTTGGTTTGGCCTTTTCCTTTTATCTCTGTCCTGTTTACTAGTTCTGCCAGATTCCCAGTGTATGAGCCCGCTTATAACTGCACTAGGACCCTAGCATCTCTTGTCAGTTTCTGCTTTGTATCCTAGAGTCTTACCCACAGATCACTGGCCCAAGGCTGAGAGTCTGCTCTCTAATGCCAGCTGTCAGCCCAGATTTCCAGATATCACCTAATTCTGGTTGCCTCAACTATGTTCCATCCACCACTTGTCAGGAAAACTACTACTCTGTGCAAGCCATTTTATTCACAGCTTTCTCAATGGCTTGGAGGACCAAGTCCCAGTAGATAAATGAACCATGGGTGTAAATAGGACCATGACCAGTTGGCCTGAGGAAGTCTGTGTGTGCCACTAAATGCAAAGAGCAATGACCTTGGAGAATAAATTTATATTATACCTCATGTTGAGCAATTGGACAGCTGTAGGCAGACGGATTGGTTGTGAAAGAGCATGCAGAGTTGGGTGCCTGGAATCCATGGGCAGTTGCCTATATTTCTCCTTCCCTTTTTCCAGCTTATGATGGGATTGGGAAGGCCAAGTCCACTTTTCAGGTTGTCTTGGCTACCTGATCAGACATGCTTTTAGGGAAGTTTAAGTTAAAACTGTATGATAAAAAAAAAAAAGGAAAGGTATACCAGAAGGTCCCCTCATGGAAAATTGTTAGATGTACAGACAAGAATATTGGCAGTCAGCTTCTGAAATCATGTCTTTCAGCCATACTAAACTGTATTAGGTAGGGACTATATCTGTCTCAGTGTCAGGAACCTATTAGATGCATAATATATAGTTATTGATTGAGTCAATGAATGGATGGAATTACTTTATTTCCTTTAAATGAAATGAAATCTAATCTTGTGTGCCAATTTGGGCTGGCAATTGAGGCTCAAACATGACTGGGACTCTAGATGGTACAAATATTCTGAGGGTTTTTATGCCATGGTAATATATAGGGAAAGCCCTCTTGTCCTTGGTCTACGATAGTTACAACTGAAGTGCTAATTGTCTGGCTCATGTGTTCCATTCTGCTCCAGTGCTTCTGGGGTTTCAACTCCATGCTGGGGCAGAGAAAATTTTGCTGAGTCTGAGAATCTCAGGGCCTTATACTTCCACCACTCAAAATTGTTCACCATTCAGAAAAATCCCAACCACCATTTCCCTTTGAATTGGGGGAATCTTCCCTCATCTCACGTATGCTCCCTCCTCTATCCCTGAAAATCAAACATATTTTCCCCTTCCATTAGAACCGGGTTTGCCAATCTTTTTAAAAAAATATTTTGAAATAATTATAGATTCACAAGAAGCTGCAAAGATATACAGAAAATTTCCATGTACCATTTATCAACCCCCCCCAATGATTGCAATTTATATAACTATATTGACATCAAAATTGGGACATTGATATTGGTACAATGTGTCTATAGTTTTTATCAGTTTGCCACATGTGTAGATTCTTAAAACCACCTCTGAAACCAAGATACAGAACTTTTCCACTACCACAAAGATCTTCCACAAAGATCTTCCACATGCTAACCTTTTATACTCACCTCCCGCCCAACCATCCCTAACCCCTTCACCTCTACTAATCTGCTTTTCACCTCAAAAATTTTGTCATTTCAGGATAATGTATAAGATCCATCAAAGTTTTTGCATGTATTAATACTTCATTCTTTTTTTATTGTTTTATATTCCATGGTATGGATGTATTGTAATTTGCTTAACCATCCACCTATTATAAGATATTTTAACTATTTTACAATTTTAGAATATTACAAATAAAGCTGTTAAGAAAAAATGTGTACATATTTTTATATGGACATAAACTTTTACTTTTCTTGGATAAATACTTAATTGTGCAATTAGTTGGGTCATATGGTAATTATATGTTCAGTTCTATATGAAACTACTAAACTGTTCTCCAGAGTGGACACACCAATTTATATTCACACTACCAATGTATTTTAAGTGACCCAGTTGGTCTGCATCCTTGCCAGCATTTGATATTATCACTATTTTTCTTTAACTATTCTGATAGGTATGTCATGATATCCCATTTTGTCTTAATTTGCATTTTCATAATGGTTAATAATAGTCAACATTTTTTCGTGTACTTATTTGCCATTCTTATATCCTCTTTAGTGAAATGTCTCTTCATGACTTTTGCCCATTTTCCAATAAGTTTATTTCTTCTTACTGTTGAATTTTGAAAGTTCTCTGTACATTATAGATATGAGTCTTTTGTGAGATGTGTGGCTTGTAAATACTTTCTTTCAATCTATAGTTTTACTTTGATTACTCATAACAGGTTCTTTTACAGAACAGAAGTTTTTAATTTTGATGAAGTCCAATTTATCATTTTTTCACTTATGTCTCATGCTTTTAGTACAAACCTAAGAACTCTTTGCCTAACCCTAGATTCCAAAGATTTTCTCCTATGTTTTCTTCTAAAAGTTTCATAGGTTTACATTTTACATTTAAGTTCATGATCCATTTAGAGTTAATTCTTAAATAAGATGTAAGGTTTAGGTTGAGGCTCACTTTTTTGTCTATGGATGTTCAATTACTTAAGTGCCGTGTTCGTCCATTGAATTGCTTTTGCATCTTTGTGAAAAATTAGTCGTGCATATTTGTGTAGATTTATTTCTGGGTTCTCTTACCTGTCGTATTTATCTATGTGTCTATCCTTCTACCTTACCACACAGTTTTATTACTGTAGTTATATAGTAATCATTAATATCTTATAGAGCGATTCTTCTATTTTATTCTTCATTTTCAAAATTGTTTTATTTATTCTAGTTCCTTTGCATTTTGATATAATCTTTGTCCCTATATACCAAAAAGTATTGTATCTGTATATATTGTGTTAAATACGTATATCAATTATGTATTGTGTAAGATTAACATCTTTACTATGTTGAGTCCTCCAATCCATGAAAGAAACTGGTACGTCACTTAATTTATTTAGCTGTTCATAGATTTCTTTTTTCTTTGGCTGCACTGCACAGCATGTGGGATCTTATCCCAACCAGGGATCAAACCCGTGACCCCTACAGTGGAAGTTCAGAGTTTTAACCACTGGACCACCAGGGAAGTCCTTCACTGATTTCTTTCATAAGCATTTTGTATTTTTTAACATACAAGGCCTGTAATTGTTTTGTTAGATTTACGCCTAAGTAATTCATTTTTTGAGTGGCTATAAATAGTATTGTATTTTAATTTTGTTTTTCACATATTCATTTCTAGTATATAGTAATAAAATTGCTTTTCATAGGTTGAACCTGTATCTTGCAACCTTGCTGAACTCACGTGTTCATTTTTGGATTTTTTCATAGATTTCTTCGGATTTTCTTTGCAGGCAATCATATCACCTGCAAATAGAGTTTTATTTTCTTCTTCCATATCTATATGCCTTTTTTTATTCTTGTGTTAGTGACCTGGCTCGAAATTTCAGTACTATGTTTAATAACAGTGTTGACAGCTGAATTTTTACATTGTTTCCAAACTTGGAAAGAATTTAATCTTTCACCATTGAATGGGATGTTGGCTTGGCTGTGGGTGTGTTGTATCTGGTCTTTCTCAAAATGAGGACGTTTACCTCAATTCCTAGTTTCTAAGAGTTTCTTTTTTTTTTTTATCATGATTGGGTGTTGGAATTTGTCAAACAATTTTTCTGTATCAATTTATATGGTTATGATATTTGGTCATTTTTGAATTCCCTCTCTCTCTCTCTCTCTCTCTCTCTCTCTCTCTCTCTCTATATATATATATATATATATATATATATATATAGTATTCAGTAACATTGTGCTGAGTACGTTTATGTTAGTATTTATGAGAGATGTCTGTAGTTTTCTTTTTCTGTCTTTCTTTCGTTGTTTCTAGTTTGATTCCATTATGGTCAGAGAATATACCCTGTGTGATTTCATTTTTTTTAACATTTGCTGAGGTTATTTTATGGTGCAGAATTTGGTCTACCTTGGTAAATGTTTCATGGGCACTTGAAAAGTATGCGTACTCTGCAGTTGTTATTGTTGTGTTGTATAAATGTTGAGTAAATGTTGTAGGTTGATAGTGTTCTGTCTATGCTTATTAATTTTCTGTTTAGTGTTTAGTAGTTTTTTGTTGCTAAGAGGGAGATGTTTAAGTCTTCACCTATAATTGTGGATTTGCTTATTTCTCATTTCAGTTCTATCAGGTGTTTATTTGTGTACTTTTCAACTCTATTTTATAGCTCATACATGTTTAAAATTTATGATTATTATTGGTGTGTTGATAGCTTTACCATTATCTAATGTAATGGTAAACATTTTTTTACATTTTTTTCTAATGTAGTGGTAAAACTTTGTCACCTACGATTATTTTTGCCATGAAATCTCCTTTGCCTGATATTAGTGTAGCCATTCCTGATTTGTATTATTTTTTTCATGGTTTATCTTTTTACATCATTTTACATTCAGTCACATATAGTATTACGTTTTAAGTGAGTTTCTTATAGACAGCATACAGTTGTTTTGTTTTATTTCTTCATCCCCTCTGCTGATCTCTGTTTTTAACCTGGTGTATGTTGACAATTTACAGTTGAAAAATTTCTTTAATATTTTATGGCTTACATCTGTCATTTTAGTTTTGGTTTTCTGTTTAATTCCCCTGGGTTTTGTTTGTTTTTCTGTTTCCTTTTTTATGCCTCCCTGTTTGATACTTGAACAGTCTGTAGAATACCATTTTGATTTATCTCTGGTGTTTCTGTGTGTATTTTTTTCCATAGCTTTTCTGTAAGGCTTTGTTTTCCTAGGTTTTATATTATATATAAGTAACTTATCACAGTTTACTGGTATCAAAATTCTATCAGTCAGAGTAAAATATAGATAACTTACTTTCCTTTATGGCCCTTTACCCTACTCCTATTTATAATATTCCTAAATACGTCTTCTAAGTACATTGAGAGCTACATTGGACACTATGAAAATTTTTGCATCAGCTCTCAAACATAATTTAGACAAATCAAAATTAGAAGGAAAGTCTATTCTATTTACCCATATTTTAGAAGTATCTGCTGTTTATCCTTCCTACCTAATGTTGCAAGCTCTGTTCTTTGATGGTTTCCTTCTTTTTTTTAAGAGAACTTGCTTTACCCAGTATTTTATATTATTTTTTAACATCTTTATTGGAGTATAATTGCTTTACAATGGTGGGTAAGTTTCTGATTTATAAAAAAGTGAATCAGCCACACACACAGATATATATATATATATATATATATATATATATATATATCTCCATATATCCTCCCTCTTGTGTCTCCCTCCCAGCCTCACTATCCCACCATTCTAGGTGGTCACAAAGCACCGAGCTGATCTCCCTATGCTATGTGGCTGCGTCACACAAGCAATTTTACATTTAGTAGTATACATAAGTCCATGCCACTCCCTCACTTCGTCCCAGCTTACTCTTCCCGTCCCCATGTCCTCAAGTCCATTCTCTACATCTGGGTCTTTAATCCTGTCCCAGCCCTAGGTTCTTCAGAACCATATTTTTCTTTAGATTCCATATATATGTGTTAGCATAAGGTTTCTTTCCCCCTTTTTGACTTACCACACTCTGTATGACAGTCTCTAGGTCCAACCACCTCACTACAAATAACTCAATTTCGTTTCTTTTTATGGCTGAGTAATATTCCATTGTACACATGTGCCAAATCTTCATTATCCATTCATCTGTCAATGGAAACTTAGGCTGTTTCCATGTCCTGGCTATTGTAAATAGAGCTGCAATGAATATTGTGGTACATGACTCTTTTAGAATTATGGTTTTCTCAGGGTATATGCTCAGTAGTGGGATTCCTGGGTCTTATGGTAGTTCTATTTTTACTTTTTTAAAGAACCTCCATACAATTCTCCATAGTGGCTGTATCAATTTACATTCTCACCAACAGTGTAAGAGGATTCCTTTTCCTCCACACTCTCTCGAGCATTTACTTTTTGTAGACTTTTTGATGACGGCCATTCTGACTGGTGTGAGGTGATACCTCATTGTAGTTTTGACTTGCATTTCTCTAATGATCAGTGATGTTGAGCATCCTTTCATATGTTTGTTGGCAATCTGTATATCTTTTTAGGAGAAATGTCTATTTAGGTCTTCTGCCCATTTTTTGAATGGGTTGTTTGCTTTTTGATATTGAGCTGCATGAGCTGCTTGTAAATTCTGAAGACTAATCCTTTGTCAGCTGCTTCATTTCAAATGTTTTCTCCCATTCTGAGGGTTGTCTTTTCGCCTTGTTTATGGTTTCCTTTGCTGTGCAAAAGCTTTATGTTTTCGTAGGTCCCATTTGCTTATTTTTGGTTTTATTTGCATTTCTGTAGGAGGTGGGTCAAAAAGGATCTTGCTGAGATTTATGTAATAGAGTGTATAAGACTTGTATAGTCTGGCCTTACATTTAGGTCTTTAATCCATTTTGAGCTTATTTTTGTGTATGGTGTTAGGGAGTGTTCTAATTTCATTCTTTTACATGTAGATGTCCAGTTTTCCCAGCACCACTTATTGAAGAGTCTGTCTTTTCTCCATTGTATATTCTTGTCTCCTTTATTAAAAATAAGGTGACCATATTTGCGTGGGATTATCTCTGGGCTTTCTATCCTGTTCCATTGATCTATATTTCTGTTTTTGTGCCAGTACCATACTGTCTTGATTACTGTAGCTTTGTAGTACAGTCTGAAGTCTGGGAGCCTGATTCCTCCAGCTCCATTTCTCTGTCGCAAGATTGCTTTTGCTATTTGGGGTCTTTTGTGTTTCCATACAATTTGTGAAATTTCTTGTTCCAATTCTATGAAAAATGCCATTGGTAGTTTGATTGGGATTGCACTGAATCTGTAGATTGCTTTGGGTAGAATAGTCATTTTCACAATGTTAATTTTTCCAATCCAAGGACATGGTATATCTCTCCATCTGCTTGTATCATCTTTAATTTTTTTAATCAGTGTCTTATAGGTTACTACATACAGGCCATTTTTCTCCTTAGGTAGTTTTACTCCTAGGTATTTTATTCTTTTTGTTGCAATGGTAAATGTGAGTGATTCCTTAAATTCTCTTTCAGGTATTTCATCATTAGTGTATAGGAATGCAAGGGATTTCTGTGCATCAGTTTTGTATCCTGCTACTTTACCAAATTCATTGATTAGCTCTAGTAGTCTCCAGGTAACATCTTTAGGATTATGTATGTATAGTATCATGTCATCTGAAAATAGAGACAGTTTTATTTCTTCTTTTCTGATTTAGATTCCTTTTATTTCTTTTTCTTCTCCTATTGCTGTGGCTAAAACTTCCAAAAGTATGTTGAATAATGGCTGTGAGAGTGTGCAACCTTGTGTTCTTTCTGATCTTAGTGGAAATGTTTCAATTTTTCACCAATTAGAATGATGTTTTCTGTGGGTTTGTCATATGTGGCCTCTATTACAATGAGGTAATAAACTATGCTTACTTTCTGGAGGGTTTTTACCATAAATAGGTGTTGAATTTTCTCAAAGGCCCTTCTGCATCTATTGAGATTATAATATGATTTTATCCTTCAATATACTAATATGGTGTATCACATTGACTGAGTTGTGTATATTGTAGAATCCTTGCATTGCTGGCATAAACCCCACTTGATCATGGTGTATGATCCTTTTAATGTGCTGTTGGATTCTGTTTGCTAGTATTTTGTTGAGGTTTTTGGCATCTATGTTCAAAAGTGATATTGGCCTGTAGTTGTTATTTTTTTTTATGACACCTTTGTCTGTTTTTCTGTTTCAGGGTGATGGTGGCCTCCTAGAATGAGTTTGGGAGTGTTCCCCCTTCTGCTATATTCTGGAAGAGTTTGAGAAGGATAGGTATTAGCTCTTCTCTAAAAGTTTGATAGAATTCCCCTGTGAAGCTATCTGTTCCTGGGCTTTTGTTTGTTAGAAGATTTTAAATCACAGTTTCAATTTCAGTGCTTTTGATTGGTTTGTTTAAATTTTCTATTTCTTCCTGGTTCAGTCTTGGAAGGCTGTGCTTTTCTAAGAATTTGTCCGTTTCTTTCAGGTTGTCCATTTTATTGGCGTAGAGTTGCTTGTAGTAATCTCTCATGAGCCTTTGTATTTCTGCAATGTCAGTTGTTACTTTTCCTCTTAATTTTTTATTCTGTTGATTTGAGTCTTTTCCCTTTTTTTTGTTGATGTCTGGGTAAGGGTTTTTCAATTCTGTTTGTCTTCTCAAAGAACCAGCTTTTAGTTTCAGTGATTTTTGTTATTGTTTCCATCATTTCTTTTTCATTTATTTCTGATTGGATCTTTATGATTTCATGCTTCTGTTAACTTTTGGTTATTTTTTCCTTTCTCTAACTGCTTCAGGTGAAAGTTTAGGTTGTTTATTTGAGATTTTTATTGTTTCTTGAGGTAGGGTTGTATTGCTATAAACTTCCCTCTTAGAACCGCCTTTGCCACATCACATAGGCTTTGGGTAGTCGTGTTTTCATTGTCATTTCTTTCTAGGTATTTTTTGATGTAATCTTTGATTTTCTCAGTGATCTTTTGGTTATTTAGTAGCGTACTGTTTAGCCTCCATGTGTTTGTGTTTTTTAAAGTTTTTTTTTCCTGTAATTGATATCTAGTCTCATAGCATTGTTTTCAGAAAAGATGCTTGATATGATTTCAATTTTCTTAAATGTATCAAGGCTTGATTTCTGACCCGAGACATGATCTATACTGGAGAATATTCCATGAGCACCTGAGAAGGAAGTGTATTCTGTCATATTTGGATGGAATGTCCTATAATTAAGAACTAAGTCCATCTTGTTTAATGTGTCATTCAAAGATTATTTTCCTTATTTATTTTCATTTTGGATGATTTGTCCATTGGTGAAAGTGAGGTGCTAAAATCCTCTACTATGATTGTGTTACTGTCGATTTCCCCTTTTATGGTTGTTAGCATTTGCCTTATGTATTGAGGTGCTCCTATGCTGGGTGCATAAATATTTACAATTGTTATATCTTCTTCTTGGATTGATCGTTATGTAGTGTCCTTCTTTGTGTCTTGTAACAGTCTTTATTTTAAAGTCTTTTTCCTGATATGAGAATTTCTAAACTAGGCTTTTTTGATTTTCATTTGTAGGAATATCTTTTTCCTCCCCTCACTTTCAGTCTGTATTTGTCCCTAGGTCTGAAGTGGGTCTCTTGTAGGCAGCATATATATGCGTCTTGCTTTTTTATCCATTCAGCCAGTCTGTGTCTTTTGCTTGGAGCATTTAATCTATTTTCATTTAAGGTAATTATTGATATGTATGTCCCTATTACCATTGTCTTAACTGTTTTGGGTTTGTTGTTGTAGGTCTTTTCCTTTTCTTGTGTTTCCTGCCTAGAGAAGTTCCTTTAGTAATTGTTGTAGAGATGGTTTGGTTTTGCTGAATTCTTTTAAATTTGTTTCTATGTAAAGGTTTTAATTTCTCCATTGAATTTGAATGAGATCCTTGCTGGGGAGAGTAATCTTTCTTGTAGGTTTTTCCGTTTCATCACTTTAAATATATTCTGCCACTCCCTCTGGCTTGCACAATTTCTGCTGGAAGATCAGCTCTTAACCTTATGGGGATTCCCTTTTATATTATTTGTTGATTTTCCCATCCTGATTTTAGTATTTTTCTCTGTATTTAATTTTGGATAGTTTGAATAATATGTGTCTTGGCATGTTTCTCCTTGGATTTATCCTGTATGGTACTCTCTGAACTTCCTGGAGTTTTGACTATTTACTTTCCTATATTAGGGAAGTTTTCAAGTATAATATCTTCAAATATTTTCTCTGTCAATTTCTTTTTCTTTTCTTCTTCTGGGACCCCTATAATTTGAAGGTTGGTGCATTTAATGTTGCCCCAGTGGTCTCTGAGAGTGTCCTCAATTCTTTTCATTCTTTTTTCTTTATTCTGCTCTGCAGTAGTTATTTCCACTCTTTTATCTTCCAGGTCACTTATCCGTTCTTCTGCCTCAGTCATTCTGTTATTGATTCCTTCTGGAGAATATTTAATTTCATTTAATGTGTTGTTTATCATTGTTTGCTTGCTCTTTAGTTCTTCTAGGTCCTTGTTAAACGTTTCTTGTATTTTTTTCCATTCTATTTCCAAGATTTTATATCATCTTTACTATCATTACTCTGAATTTTATTTTTAGGTAGACTGCCTATTTTCTCTTCATTTGTTTGGTCTTGTGGGTTTTTATCTTGGTCCTTCGTCTGCTGTATATTTTTCTGTCTTCTCATTTTGCTTAACCTACTGTGTGTGGGGTCTCCTTTTTGCAGTCTGCAGGTTCATCGTTCCCATTGCTTTTGATGTCTGCCCCCGTGGGCAAGATTGGTTTAATGTGTTGTGTAGGCTTCCTGGTGAATGGGTCTGGTGGGTGTGTTCTGGTGGATGAGACTGGCTCTTGTCTTTCTTGTGGTCAGTACCATGACTTGTGGTGTGTTTTGGGGTTTCTGTGACCTTATTATGATTTTAGGTACCTTTTCTGCTAATGGGCTGGGTTGTGTTCCTGTCTTTCTAGTTGTTTGGCATAAGGTTTCCAGCACTGTAGCTTGCTGGTCTTTGAATGTAGCTCGGTTATAGCATTGAGATGGAGATCTCTGAGAGAGCTTTCACTGTTTGATATTACCTGAGACTGGAGGTCTCTGGTGGACCAATGTCCTGGACTTGGCCCTCCCACCTCAGAGGCTCAGGCCTGACACCTGGCCAGAACAATAAGACACTGTCAGCCACATGGCTCAGAAGAAAAGGGAGGAAAAAAACAGAAAGAAAGAAAGAAAGAAAGAAAGAAAGAAAGAAAGAAGGAAGGAAAGAAAGGAAGAAAGAAAAGAAAATACAAGTTATTAAAATAAAAAATAAAAAAAAATTATTATAGATAAAAAAGTAATAAAAATAGAAAGAAAAATAGAGCCACCAAGCCTAAAGTCAAATCCACCAATGATAACAAGTGGTAGAAATTATACCAAAAAAATAAATAAACAACAATGGACAGACAGAACCCTAGAACAAATTGTAAAAGTAAAGCTATACAGACAAAATCACACAAAGAAGCATAGAGATACATACTCCCAAAAAGAGAAAAAAAAAATATATAAATGGAAGAGAGAAACCAAATCAAGGAACAAATCTACCAATGATAATAAGCTGTAAATACTAAACTAAGATAAACATAAAACCAGAAATAATTTAGATGCAGAAATTAAACCCGAAGTCTACAGTTGCTCCCAAAGACCACTGCCTCAATTTTGGGATGATTCTTTGTCTGTTCAAGTATTCCACAGATGCAGGGTACATCAAGGTGATTGTGGAGATTTAATCTGCTGCTCCTGAGGATGCTGGGAGAAATTTCCCTTTTCTCAAACAGCTCCCGGGGTTCAGCTTTGTATTTGGCCCTGCCTCTGCATGTAGGTTGCCTGAGGGCATCTGTTCTTCCCTCACACAGGACGGGGTTAAAGTAGTAGCTGATTAGGTGGTTCTGGGTCACTCAGGCTGGGGGGAGGTACGGGTACAGAATGCAGGGTGACGTTGAACCAGCCTGAGGCTCACCATGTGTTCTCCCAAGGAAGGTGTCCCTGGATCACAGGACTCTGGTAGTGGTGGGCTGCAGAGGCTTCCAGGAGGGGATGTGTGGTTAGTGACCTGTGATTTCACATAGGCTTCTTGGTGGCTTCAGCAGCAGCTTTAGTGTTTCATGCCAGTCTCTTGTGTCAACGCTGATATCCAGGGCTTGCTCCCATCTCTGGAACTCATTTAGGCAGTGCTCTGAATCCCCTCTCCTCACACACCCTGAAACAATGGTCTCTTGCCTCTTAGGCAGTTCCAGTCTTTTTCCTGGACTCCCTCCTGGATAGCTGTGGAGCACTAGCCCCCTTCAGACTGTGTTCACACAGCCAAGCCCAGTCCTCTCCCTGGGATCTGACCTTTGAAGCCTGAGCCTCAGCTTCCAGCCCCGGTGGGTTAGCAGACATGCCTCTCAGGCTTGTGAGAGCTGTCAGTACCAATCCTCTATGGGGGAATCTCTCTACTTTTCCCTCTGCACCCCTATTGCTGCACTCTCCTCCCTGGCTCTGAAGCTTCCCCCCTGCCCACCCCTCATCTCCGCCAGTGAAGGCTCTTCCTAGTGTATGGAAACTTTTCCTCCTTCACAGCTCCCTCCCAGGCGTGCTGGTCCCATGCTTATTCTTTTGTCTCTCTTTTTTCCTTTTTCTTTTGCCATACACAGGTACATTGGGATTTTCTTGCTTTTTAGGAAGTCTGAGGTGTTCTGTCAGCGTTCAGTAGGTGTTCTGTAGGAGTTTTTCCACATGTAGGTGTATTTCTGATGTATCTGTGGAGAGGAAGATTGATCTCCATGTCTTACTCATCCACCCTCTTGAAGGTCCCTCTCTCTAGCCAGTATTTTAGATCAAGTTTGCTGATGACAAATTCTTTTAGTTTCCCTTCATCTGAGAATATCTTGTTTTCCCTTTCATTTTGAAAGATGTTTCACTATATACAAAATTCTGGGTTGATAGCTTTTTTTAAAACCTGCAAAAAAGAAAAAAAATGAAAGATAAAAATTCTGGCCCTCATAGTTTTGGATGATAAGTCCTCTCTCATTTAAATTGTTTTTCCCCTGTAGGTAAGATGTCATTTCTCTCTCAAACTTTCAAGATTTAAAAAATTTATATTTCATTATCAGAATTTTGACAATAATGTGTCTTGTCATGGAGTTCTTTGAGTTTACTCTGTTTCCTCAGTTCCTTGAATTGTAGGTTTATATACCCTTTGCTAAATTTGGGAGATTTTCAGCCTTTATTTCTTCAAATACCTTCTTTGCCCCATCCTACTTCTCTTTTACTTTTGCGACTCTGATTACACAAATGTTAGACCTTATGTATATTCCCACAGGTCCCTAAATTTCAATTCATCTTTTTCAGTCTATTTTCTTTCTGTTGTTCATACAAAGCTAATTTCTATCTATCTTCAAGTTCACTGATTCTTTTTTCTGGCCTGTCATTCTTATGTTGACTCCCACCACTGAGTTTTTTATTCGGTTATTAATTTTTCAGTTCTATAATTTTAATTAACAAAACCCAGAGCCAGAAGCAACTCTTGGGATACAAGTGGTACAAAATATAGATGAGATGAGACCCTTCAATAGGTGAGTTTTATCTAATGACAGACTTGGGAAGGACACTCAGTGATGACTGAACTGAAGTTGTAAATAATTAACTATGTGAACAGAGTAAGGAAGAGCATTTCAAGCAAGTAGAACACACATGCTGTTCCTGTGCTGAGGATCAAGCTACATTAGAGGAACTTATAAAAGTCAGTGTGGCTTAAGTTTAATGTGTGCAACAAGTGAAGGAGATAGAACTGTGAGATGAGGATGGGAGCCATGGACCTATAGGCAAAAGTAAGGAAGTTGGTCTGTATTCTAAGTGTAAAGTGATACCATAGGAGAGTTTTAAGTAGGGAAATGACTTGACGTTACTTAATTTTAAAGTTCCCTCTGGGTTGACAGGGAGGGGAAGAAGAAGTGGAAACAGAAGACCAAGGCAGGAATTAACAGTGGTTTCATTTAGAGTGCCAAGGGTGGAGGTAGAGGCAAATAGATAAATTGGGGACATATTTTGTAGGTAGAAACAGAGGTGAAGGAAAGAAAAATATGTCAAGGCCTAACAGAAAACAACTCCCTGCATGAGTGTCCTTTTACTATACCATTATGCTTATCCTTACTCATAATTCCCAATGTGTTTTCATATCCATTCACTCACTTGAACTTCATAAACTGAGAGACAGTGATTATTACCCTTTTATCATTACCACCAATACCATCACCACCTTTTGATAGATCAGGAAATTAAGGCTCAGGAAAGTGAAGTGATTTGGGCAAGGTAAAGCAGCAAGGATAATGGTACATTGCATTTTAACACTCTAGGAAAAAATGTTTTCAGATTTTGTCTTTTTATGAAGTTCCATATTAAAATAGTTATTCCCAGCACCAAGACAAAGTCTCTCTTGCATGAGGACTTGCTCATTCTCTCAGAAAAGAAAAAAGAAAAATTACCAAACCAAACCAAACAAAATAAACACAACAGGAAATAAGGCTTTCCCAAATGCTCTTCTTACATTGAATAAGTATTCAAATATGTTGTTCTTCAGAATGAGTATTGTTGGGAGTATATCTCTAAGGATCCCTTGTTTAAATACCTACTTCAAGGGCATGTGCTTAGTAATTTCCATGTCAAGGCCCAGTGTTTTACATGAGTCTATTCATTCGTGGGACCTATTACCAAGATCCACTGGAGCTTCCACTACTAGAGAAAGGATAAATGGGTTCCTCCTCCTGGTCAGAGTATAGTAGTATGTACCAAGTGACTTCAAAATGGGTATCCTGTTTCACTCTATAATTCCACCTTAAGAAATTCATACTAAGAATAGGACAAGTGTACAAAAAATGTGTATATAGTCATGTTCCACACCATGTTGTTTATAATACTCAACAGGGTAGGAATAGGAACCTCTTCATCCTGATTAAGAGTATCAGTGAAAGCTACAGTAATCAAGACAGTAAGGTACTGGCACAAAAACAGAAAGATAGATCAATGGAACAGGATAGAAAGGCCAGAGATAAACCCACGCACATATGGTCACCTTATCTTTGATAAAGGAGGCAGGAATGTACAGTGGAGAAAGGACAGCCTCTTCAATAAGTAGTGCTGGGAAAACTGGACAGGTACATGTAAAAGTATGAGATTAGATCACTCCCTAACACCATACACAAAAATAAGCTCAAAATGGATTAAAGACCTAAATGTAAGGCCAGACTATACAAGTCTTATACACTCTATTACATAAATCTCAGCAAGATCCTTTTTGACCCACCTCCTACAGAAATGCAAATAAAACCAAAAATAAGCAAATGAGACCTACGAAAACATAAAGCTTTTGCACAGCAAAGGAAACCATAAACAAGGCGAAAAGACAACCCTCAGAATGGGAGAAAACATTTGAAATGAAGCAACTGACAAAGGATTAGTCTTCAGAATTTACAAGCATCTCATGCAGCTCAATAACAAGAAAAACAAACAACCCAATCCAAAAATGGGCAGAAGACCAAATTAGACATTTCTCCAAAGAAGATATACAGACTGCCAACAAACACATGAAAGAATGCTCAACACCATTAATGATTAGAGAAATGCAAATCAAAACTACAATGAGATATCATCTCACACCAGTCAGAGTGGCCATCATCAAAAAATCTAGAAACAATAAATGCTGGAGAGGGTGTGGAGAAAAGGGAACACTCCTGCACTGATGGTGGGAATGTGAATTGGTACAGCCACTATGGAGAACAGTATGGAGGTTCCTTAAAAAGCTACAAATAGAACTACCATATGACCCAGCAATCCCACTACTGGGCATATACCCTGAGAAAACCATAATTCAAAAAGAGTCATGTACCAAAATATTCATTGCAGCTCTATTTACAATAGCCAGGACATGGAGACAACCTAAGCACCCATCATCAGATGAATGGATAAAGAAGATGTGACACATATATACAATGGAATATTTCTCAGCCATAAAAAGAAATGAAATTGAGCTATTTGTAATGAGGTGGATAGACCTAGAGTCTGTCATACAGAGTGAAGTAAGTCAGAAAGAGAAAGACAAATACCGTATGCTAACTCATATATATGGAATTTAAGGAAAAAAATGAAGAGCCTAGGGGTAAGACAGGAATAAAGGCACATGAAGAGCCTAGGGGTAAGACAGGAATAAAGGCACAGACCTACTGGAGAACGGACTTGAGGATATGGGGAGGGGGAAGGGTGAGCTGTGACAAAGCAAGAGAGGGGCATGGACATATATACACTACCAAACATAAGGTAAATAGCTAGTGGGAAGCAGCTGCATAGCACAGGGATATCAGCTTGGTGCTTTGTGACCACCTGGAGGGGTGGGATAGGGAGGGTGGGAGGGAGGGAGATGCAAGAGGGAGGAGATATGGGAACATATGTATATGTATAACTGATTCACTTTGTTATAAAGCAGAAACTAACACACCATTGTAAAGCAATTATACCCCAATAAAGATGTTAAAAAAAGAAAAAAAGACATGCAATCAGTAAATGTGAGCAAGAATTCAATCCCAAATCTGTCACACTGAATTTTAAGCTAAAACTTGAGGTTAATAAAAACAGCACTAAGTTAAAAGTTAAAAAAAAGAGTATCAATGAAAAACCCACAATTAACATTACAATATTCCCCTTTATTATCAGGAAAGAGACAAGTATGTTCACTCTATGCCACTTCGATTCAACATTATACTGGAGATTCTAGAAATTAGGCAAAGAAAAAAATTAAGACAGTAAGATTGGAAAGAAATACATAAAACAATCTCTATTTACAAATGACATGATTTTGTATGTTGAAATTCCTAAAATATCTATACACAACAAAAAACTAACAGAAGGATTAAATGATTTCAGCAAGGTTTCAGGATACAAGATCAATATACAGTAATCAATTTTTTTCCTATTTATAGCAATGAAAAATCTGAAAATAAGTTTAAGAAGACATTTTCATTTATAATAATATAAAAAATAATAAAATACTCTCTGCCTCAAAGCTCTTGATTTGAAGTTTTTCCAAAAATTTAATAACAAAGTTTCCAGTTTCTGTCTATGTCTTTCTCAATGATTTCTCTGGTTTTCCAAGGAGACTCAAAGTCTTTATGCAAATAAGACTCCTGTTGTGCTCTTTTTGAGATGTTTGTAAATCACCCCTACTCCGTCTTTCACCCCTTCACCCTTTCACATACACATATAGGAAAGCTTCTATAGACCTGCCTAGGTTTTAATGGCTGACATATAATTAGCTTATGTGTCCTGCATTTTCATAGGGGTCATTGTACAATTAAAAGTTTTTTTTTAGAAAAGAAGCACTAATGTTGGAAATTAAAGAACTATGTTAAGCTAGGGCAGGGCAGGGACAAAGGTACAAATGAACCATCTAAAAACACTAATGGACAGCTATTTACTCCTGAGATAAAGTTGATCCTGCTCATGAGTGTCCATAGACTACAAAATCCAAAGTACAATAGGCCTAATGATATGCAGGGAAAATGACTTTGATATGGAAACAGGAGATGTGAGCTGTACTGTGAAATGTCTAAACTAGCCTTGATATAATATAAAGTATAATATAAAAGGTATTGCACTAGAATTAGAAAACCTGCTTTTAAGTCCCAGCTATCTCACCAACCTGTATTTTCCTTGAAAAAGTCCTTTCTCTCTGGGCCTCATTTTTCCCTTCCGTAATATAAGAAGTTGAACTCAATCGGTTCTGACAGTATAATTTTGTTATCTGGCTCTCTTGTGATCCTACTGAGCAGTTATAGCAATAGCCACAGATGGGGCTCAGTAGGGCATTGTGTAGATGACAATGAAGTGGATGAGTAGAGAGATCAATGAACACATACATTATGACTACCTCTAGTCTCTATCTTATAAGGAAAATGATCTAGATCCTGTCACCTCCTCTCTTGATGGAATTCTTCAGAACCAAGGATCCCTAGATATCTTGTCAGTATCATATCTAAAATCAGAAAGAGTCTCTGAATACTTGGTGAATCCTGCTGTCAGACAGATCTGGGTTCAAATCCCAATTCTGACACACTTTGGCTGTGTGACTTTGGGAAGCTTATTTTGTGTTTTTGAGCCTCATTTGTCAAATGATGATCAAAATCATATCTTCCTTGTATTCTGGGGGGGGGAGAATTCAATAAGGTAATGGTGGTAAATTGCCTAGCATATAGTAGGTAAATAAGGTGTTTATATTTTCCCCTTTCATGGAGGGTGTGGAGTGGCTGGTATAGCCTGTAGAGCACTGAAAGACCATCAATTTGTCCCCAGGAGGCCTATCAATAGCAGAAAACAGATGATCACACAAGAAATAAGCACTGAATTTAACCTTATCCACATCTCCATCATGCAGAGTAGCACTAAATCTTTATTAAGAGCAAGACCAGAATTGATAATGTGAAAACCTCTGAGATTTCCAAGCAAGAGTCTTTTTTATGGGGCCATGAGTCAAGATTTGTCTCATGCCTCTCTTCTCCCAGGACCAGTGAGCAACAGATGAAATATTTATTCTGACTGAGACATTGGCTATGCCCTCTGAAAGAAACCCAAGAGAATTGGTGACTCCTTGAATATCATATTTTTGGCTCCACTTCACCTTAGGGACTGGAACTCTGGTTCCTAAAATCCAGAGGTTGAATTACCAGAAGAAACCCTCAAGCCACCACTGGGCAAGAACTTTGAGTGCTGAGTAGGCAACCTTAGTGTCCAGGAAGTAAACAAAAATGCAAACAAGGATATGTTTCAGGAGCCAGAAATATAGGATCATGAAACTACAAATCAAGTAATCTGCAACTACCAAGAGACTCTGGGAATTACATGAAAACTCAACTAGGCCACAGAGCCATCAGGTCCCACTTAGGTCAAAACCCCTATGCAGCATCACCAGATCCAAAATGAAATGAAGCCAAATTGCTCAAATTAATTTTTGCCACTCATCCTAGACTGAGACATCATGGAATGAGGGAAACATGAAACAGGGACTGGATAGTAGTCAGCCTACTCATTCTTTCATCAAACATAGTGATTCAAACAATCACTAAACTGGTAGTCCCTTGAATGTTAGGGTCACATTTGTCTTGTTCTATGTCTTTGATAGAGAGAAAACTAAATAAATATTCATTGAATGGATAGATGAAAAGTTGGCTGGATGAATTGAAAAATGGATGGACGAGTAAATGTCATGCTAGGAAAAGGGTTAAAAAATTAGGAAACCTAGGCTTTAGTTCTGCTAGTAACTGGCATATAATGTTGAACAAATTCTTTTTCTTTGCTGCTCATTGCCTGTGTATAATGTGAGACTATCTCAAAAGGCCCTGTCAGCTCAGCTCCTCATTGATTTTTGTGATGCCCTCAGGTGGTGATTACCAACGCTGGTTCAGGAGTTTATCACTGGATTCTCCCCTGCCATCTTCTGAGCCTGTTGAGTCATTGGAATGACATGGGAGAAGAGTTTCTTATGGAGGGAGGCAGCACAACATAGTGTGAAAAACATGGGCTGTGAACAGGCTTAACAGGCATAAGTTCCATTCCCAGTTCTGCTACTCTAGCTATACAGGCTTGCGCAAGTAAATTCCTCTCTCTGTATCAACCTGGTTGATGGCCAGAATTGGAAAGTTCAGTCCAGCCAAGGAGTATAAACTACTCTCAATTTTCAATTACAAAGATTTCATTTATGGACAAAGTGGAATTGTCTTTACTGTGGGTGGTTTAGGGATTAGGACTCTGCTATCAAGGTGAAAAGTCTAGGAAATTTTATCAAAAGTTAAGAAGTTATGCCTTATGAATGCTGCTCTCTTCCCACTATTCAAAGACAGAAACGCTAACCCTTATAGGCTATAAATAAATAGAAAAAAGAAAGAAGATACTAATGTTTCTTAAGCCCTTACTATGTGATAAACATTATAATACATATGATCATACACTTAATTTGGAAAATAGTAAGAAACACAAAAATTAAAAATAAGCCATAATTTCTCAAATTGAAAATTAAATAAGTAGTAAATGAAGCCATCCTCCATATCCCATTCCACTCCCAAGAGGTAACAAGTGTTAACAATTTGGTATAAATCAGGTGTCACCTCCTAAATGAAGCTTTCTCCAATTTCACCTTATTTAAAATTGCCACCCCATCCCCCAGTCTGGATCCCTCTTTACTCTTTATTTTTCTCCATAGAGCTTTTCATCATCATATGTACTATATATTGTATTGATTTATATATTTATTGTCTGTATCCCCACCATTGGCTTCCCCAAGCCCCCCAAGTGGCTACCCATAAAAAGTCCCACCAACCAGCAAACCAGCAACAGCAACAGGACCCTCAAGTTTGCACAGCTAGCTGCCCTGGGACCCACCCTTGCCCACCAGTGGTCCAGCATCAACACCAGACATGCAAGCTTGAGGGGACTCAGCCCTATACACCAGGGGCCTACACCAGCACTGAGATTCCCCCAGACCCCAATGCAAACTGCCCAGGCACCAGCCCACTCACCAGCAGGCCAGCAGCCACTGCATGAGGTAGGGCCTAGCAGCCAAATGGGCCAGGGTTCAGCCCCACCTATGAGCACACCCATAGTAGTCAACCCTGCCACAAGAGAATGGCCCATGCAGCCCACAAAGGGTTCACTCCTAGAGCATATAGCTCTGGTGACCATAGGAGAGTGTGATGCTGGGAACCATAGGACTTTCCCTACATAATGTCACTACTCAAAAATTGGGAAATATAATAAACTTACCTATTACATAAAAATAAAAACAGAGAATTAGACAAAATGAAGCAACAGAATAATACATTCCAAATGAAGGAACAAGATAAAACCCCCCAAAAAGAATTAAGTGAAGTGGAGATAAGTAATCTATCCAATAAAGAGTTCAAGATAATGATCATAAAGTTGCTCAATGAACTCAGAAGAAGAATAAATGTACACAGTGAGAAGTTTAACAGTGAGCTAGAAAATATATTTTAAAAAAACAGAGCTAAGAAATACAATAACTGAAGTTATAAATATAGTAGAAGGCATCATCAGTAGATTAGATGAAGCAGAGGAACAAGTCAGAAAACTGGAAGAGTAGTGGAAAACACCCAAGCTGAACCAAAAAAAAAAAAAAGAATTTAAAAAAATTTGGAGAGTATCAGAGACCTCTGAGATGACATCAGACATACTAATATGTGTATTATAGAGGTCCCAGAAGGAGAAGAGAGAGAGAAAGGGGAGAAACCTTATTTGAAGAAACAATAGTTGTAAACTTCTCTAACTTGAGAAAAAACAGACATCCAGGTCCAGGAAGCATAGAGAGGCTCAAAGAAGATCAACCCAAAGAAGTATATTTCAATACACATTGTAATTAAAATGGCAAAAATTGAAGATAAAGAGAAACATTAAAAGCTGTAAGGGAAAAGCAGGTAGTTATGTACAAGGGACTTCCCATAAGATCATCAGGTGACTTTTCAGCAGAAACTTTTGCAGGCCAGAGGGAGTGGCACACTATTTTTAAAACAATTAGAGGGAAAAAATCCCTGCAACTTAGAATTCTCTACCCAGCAAGGCTATCATTCAGATTTGAAGGAGACATAAATAGTTCTACAGAGAAGCAAAAGCTGAAAGAGTTCAGATCCACTAAACCGCTTTATAAGAAATGATAAAGGGGCTTCTTTAAGCAGAAAAGACCACAAGTAGAAATATAAAACTTAGGAAAGAAACAATTTCATCTGTAAAGACAAATATACAGTAAAGGTAGTAGATCAACCTTTTGTAAAACTTTAGAAAGGTTAAAAGACAGAAGTAGTAAAATCATCTATATCCACAATAAATAGTTAAGCGATGTACAGAATTAAAAGATGCAAAATATGGCACAAAAATCATAAAATATGTGGAGTAAGTAAAAGTGTAGCTTTGATAGAATGAGATTGAATTGAAATCATCAACTTAAATTAGTCACTTATAAATATTAGTTGTTATATATGAACCTAATAGAAACCACAAACAATAATCTAAAATAGATAAACATGAAAAAAAAGAGAAAGGAATCCAAACATAAACTAAATATAGTCATCAAATCACAAGGGAAGAGGGCAAAAGAAGAAAGGAGAAAACATAGCTACAAAAAAGCAGGAAAAAACAAAATGGAAATAAGTACATAAATATCAATAATTACTTTAAATGTAAATGGACTAAATGCTCCAATCAAAAGATATAGAGTGGCTGAATGGATTTTAAAAATGACTCGTATATATGTTGCCTACAAGATAATCACTTCAGATCTGAAGACACACACAGACAGAAAGTGAGGGGATGGAAAAGGTTATTTTGTTCAAAATGGAAATAAAAAGAAAGCTGGAGTAGCAATACTTGCATGAGACAAAATAGACTTTAAAACAAATACTGTAATAAGAGACAAAGAAGGACAATACATAATGATCAAGGGAATGATCCAACAAGAAAATATAACAATTGTAAGTGTATATGGACCCAACATAGGAGCACATATGCATAAAGCAAATATTAACAAACAAAAAGACAGAAATTGACTGCAACACAAGAATAGTAGGGGACTTCAACACCCCACTTACATCAAAGGACAGGTCATTCAAACAGAAAATCAATAAGGAAACATTGGCTTTAAATGACACGTTAGATCAGATGAATTTAATAGATATGTATACAACATTCCATGCAGAAACAGCAAAATACACATTCTTTTCAAGTGTATCTGGAACATTCTCCAGAGCAGATCAAATGCTAGGCCACTAAAGAAGTCTCAGTAAACTTA
Organism: Delphinapterus leucas; assembly: GCF_059928025.1. Lineage (NCBI taxonomy): Eukaryota > Metazoa > Chordata > Mammalia > Artiodactyla > Monodontidae > Delphinapterus > Delphinapterus leucas. The sequence goes on along the minus strand of NC_143150.1, from coordinate 75,794,482 downwards.
AGAAGATTGAAATCATCAAGCATCTTTTCCAACCACAATGCAATGAGACTAGAAATCAACTACAAGGAAAAAAAATACTAGTATATAAACACATGGAGGCTAAACATTATGCTATTAAACAAATAATGAGTCACTGAAGAAATCAAAGAGGAAATCAAAATATACCTAAAGACAAATGAAATGGAAACAGAGTGACTCCAAATTTATAAGACAGAGCAAAAGCCTTTCACAGAGAGAAGTTTATAGCAATATAAGGCTACCTCAGGAAACAAGAGAAATATCAGATAAAAAACCTAAGCTTATACCTAAAGGAGCTAGAAAAAGAAGAATGAACAAAACTCAAAGTTAGTAGAACAAAATAAGTAATAAAGATCAGAGCAGAAATAAATGAAATAGAAACTTTAAGAAACAATAAAAAATCAATGAAACTAAAAGTTGGTTCTTTGAAAAGATAAACAAAATCGATAAACCTTTAGCCAGACTCATCAAGAAAAAAGGGAGAGGACTCAAATCAATAAAATTAGAAATGAAAAAGGAGAAGTTACAACTGACACCACAGAAATACAAAGGATCATGAGAGGCTACTATATGCAACTGTATGCCAATAAAATGGACAACCTGGAAGAAATGGACAAATTCTTAGAAAAGTACTACCTTCCAAGACTGAATCAGGAAGAAATAGAAAATATGAACAGACCAATCACAAGCACTGAAATTTAAACTGTGATTTCAAATCTTCCAACAAACAAAAGTCCAGGACCAGATGGTTTCACAGGTAAATTCTATCAAACATTTAGAGAAGAGATACCACCCATCCTTCTCTAACTCTTCCGAAAAAACTGCATAGGGAGGAACACACCTAAGCTCATTTTTTAAAAAGATAAAAGTGGTAAACTTCTATCTAGACCCGTCATCAAGGAAAAAAAGGTCTCAAATTAATAAAATCAAAGAGAAGTTACAAACAACACCACAGAAATTCAAAGAATCATAAGAGAATACAATGGACAATTATATACCAATAAAATGGACAAGCTAGAAGAATTGGATAAATTCCTAGAAATATAAAATTTCCCAAGACTTAATGAGAAAGAAATACAAAATATGAAATGACTCATTAACAGTAATGAAATTGAATCAGTAAGAAAAACTCTCCCAACAAAACTCCAGGACATGATGGCTTCAGAGGTAAATTGTAAACATTTAAAGAGGAGTTAATAACTATCCTTTTCAAACTATTCCCAAAAATGCAGAGGAAGGAACACCTCTGAACTCATTCTACGAGGCAAGCATCACCCTTATAGCACAAAATTTGAAAATACAGGCCAGTATCACTGAAGAAATTAGATGCAACAATTCTCAACAAAATTTTAGCAAACTGAATCGAACAATACAGTAAAAAGACCATACTCCATGGTCAAGTGGATTTTGTCTAAGGGATGCAAGGAAAGTTAAGGGTCTGCAAATCACTCAATATGATACACCACATTAACAACTTAAAGAACAAAAATCATATATAAATCACCTCAGTATATGAAGAAAAAGTTTTTTTTTAAATTTTAACATCTATTTATGATAAAAATTCTCAACAGAATGGGTATAGAGAAAAAATACTTCAACATAATAATGGTCATATAAAACAAGCCCACAGTTAACATCATTCTCAAAAGTGAAAAGCTGAATGCATTTCCTCTAAGATCAGGAACAAGACAAGGATGCCTACTCTTGCTATATTTATTTAACATAGTATTTGAAGTCCTAGCCACAGCACTCATATAAGAAAAGGTATAAAAATAATCCAAATTGGAAAGGAAGAATTAAAACTCTCACTACTTACAGATAATACTGTATATAGAAAATCCTATATATGCCACCAAACAACTATAAATAAATTAGAACTAATTAACAAGTTCAGTAGAGTTGTAGGATGCAAAATTAATATACAGAAATATGTTGCACTTCTATAGAATAACAGTAAACTATAAGAAGAAGAAACTAAGAAAACAATCTCATTTACAGTTTCATTGAAAATAATACAATACCTAGGAATAACTCTAACCAAGGAGGTAAAAGACCTGTACTTGGAAAACTGTAAGACATTGATGAAAGAAACTGTAGATGACACAAAAGAATGGAAAGATATACTATGCTAATGGATTGGGGAAATAAATATTGCTAAAATAACCATACTACTGAAGGCAATCTAAAATTTCAAGGCAATTCTTGTCAAAATACCAAAGGCACTTTTCACTAAATGTGAATAAATAATTTTGAAATTTGCATGGAAACACAAAAACCCCAAATAGCCAAAGCAATCTTGAGAAAAACAACAAAGCTGAAGGTATAATGTTCCCTGATTACAACCTATACTACTAATCATCAATAATCAAAACAGCATGGTACTGGCACAGAGACAGACACATATATCAAGGGAACAGAATTGGGAACCCAGAAATAAACCGACACTTCTACGGTGAATTAGTCTACTGCAAGTGAAATAAGAATATACAATGGAGAAAATACAGACTCTTCAACAAGTGGTGCTTTCATATTAAAAATGAAATTACAACCTTCTCTGACACCATATACAAAAATAATTCAAAATGGATATACACCACCATGTGTGAAGCAGATAGCTAGTGGGAACCTGCTGTATAGTGCAGAGAGCTCAGCTTGGTTCTCTATGGTGACCTAGATGGGTGGGATGTAGGGGGAGGGAGGTCTAACGGGGAGGGGATATATGTATACATATAGCTGATTCACTTCATTGAACAGCAGAAACTAACACAATATTGTAAAACAACTATACCCCAATAAAATAATAAAATAAAATAAAACGTGAGTTAAAAAATTTTTAAAAAGACTTAAATGTAAGATCTTGAAATCATAAAGCTCCTTAGGATAAATCATAGGCTGTAGACTCTGACATTTGTCTTAGCAATATATTTTTGGGAGGATATATCTCCTCAGGCAAGGGAAACAAAAGCAAAAATAAACAAATGAGACTACATCAAACTAAAAACCTTTGCACAGTGAAGGAAATGATCAACAAAATAAAAAGGCTGCCTACTGAATGGGAGAAGATATATGCAAATGATATACCTGATAAGGGGTTAATATCCTAAATATACAAAGAACTGAGAAGACTCAAATTTAAAAAACAAACCTATTAGCAAATTGTCAGCAGACCTGAATAGACACTTTTCTGAAGAAGATATACAGATGGCCAACAGGCACATGAAAATGATGCTCTACATCACTAATCATCAGGGAAATGCAAATCAAAACCACAATGAGACATCAGCTCACACCTGTCAGAATGACTATCATCAAAAAGACAGAAATAACAAATTTTGGTGAGGGTGTGGAGAAAAGGGAAACCAGTATACTCTTGGTAGGAATGTAAATTAGTTCAGCCACTATGGAAAAAAGTATGGAGTTTCCTCATAAATTAAAAAATAGAACTACCATACAATCCAGCAATTCCACTTCTGGGTATTTTTATGAAGAAAACAAAAAGACTAATGAAAAATATATGCACCCATATGTTCACTGCAGTATTATTTACAGTAGCCAAGATATGGAATCAATCAACATGTCCATCAATAGATAAATGGGTTAAAAAATATGAAGAATTATATATATAATGGAATTCTACTCAGCCATTAAAAAGAATGAAATCTTGCCATTTGCAATAACGTGGATGGGCCTAGAGAGTATTGTTCTAAGTAAAGTTTGCAGACATAGAAAGGCCAATAGCATATAATTTCACATACATGTGGAATCTAAAAAACAAAGAAAACAAACTAAACAAAGGAACAAATATTTTAAAAAAAAACAGAGATTGAGAGGGGCTAGAACCTGGAACAACACTCCCTTGGAACAATTCCACTATAAGGTTGGTCAAAGAAGGTTCAATTTGGCAGACAGATAAGATACAATCCAGAAAGTGAGTTGGCAATTGTGCTAATGTGATGCGGTTTAACAACCTCTCCAGGGAGCTGGGGACATTGATTTGTCATGTTTTCCAATTTCTGTGGTGTAAATACCTTTACAACTGAACATGGAGTTGGGAAGAGATGTGTACAATTTGTTCTCACAGCCAGTGTGAGGTAGTCTAGCATACTGTAAAATAAGGTGAGGAATTCCTAGAAGCAGCAGAGAGAGCTTGAAGAAAGGAGACAGGGACCTGAGGCAGAGTCTCGGGCTACAATGGCCTCACATTGACAAGATAAGAAAGTACTGTTGCAACCTTAGACCAGGATTGGTCCTTGTTACTGGAGCAAGACTGAGTCTGCAGTTGAGCATCAAGGAACTGCAGTTGTGGTGGGAAGAGATACCCCTGCTAAATTTATAGTCCTCTGACACAGTGGTTCTCAAAGTGTGGTCCTAAGTCAAAGCATCAGCATCACCTAGGAAACTGTGAGAAATGTACATTTTTAGCCCCACCCCAGACCTACTCAATCAGAAACTCTAGGCTTAGGGACACAGTCATTTATGGTATAACAGCCTTCCAGGTGATTCTGATGCTCACTGAAGATGGAGAACAATTGTAATTGCTGCACATGCAGTTTTTCTATGACCAAGCCAGGCAAGGCCATGTCCCAGGCTCTTCTGGGAAAAATTCTCAATGTGCAAAAGTGACCAGGCAAATTTGTGCTAAGGGGCATTGGCTGCAACTCTGGGGAGGGCAGGTGGGCAGCTGGGCATAGGGAGGTATAAGGACACAGAGTGATAGTTTCTTGTCATCTCCATTCCCTGTCATAGCCAACCAGTCTGCAACAACATTGTTAGGGTTAATTCTCTATGCAGGTTGTCTGTAAACAAGACCATAGCATTCTTCAGATCTGGAAACTCAAGCCTCAGTTTTCAACCTGACAGTCAAGTTTCTCGGTTTTCTATTCAATGTACTATTCTGTCACCTTATACACTCTGAAAGGATTAGAAAGAACATATAATCTTGAGGTAGAGAAATAGCCCCAGGCAGGAGAAGGCGCTGGGCCTTTCTTAAATCCTCAATTAGTTTTGTCATAAAATGAATGCATGAATGTGGAGCTATGTTTCCCAAAATGTAAAGAAAATTACTATACTTGAAATTCAAATCAGATTCCTAAATTTATAGAGCATTTTTTCAGTTTTCAAAGAACTTGGTTTATTATTGTACTTGTGGTAAAATATGCATAACACAAAATTTACCATCTTAACCATTCTAAATTTATATTTCAGTGGTATTAAATGCATTCATATTGTTGTGCAACCTTTACCACATTCATATACAGAACTCTTTTCATCTTGTAAAACTGAAACTTTGTAGCCATAAATAATATCTCCCTATTCCCTCTTCCCCCAGTCTCTGCTGACCTCTATTCTACTTTCTGCCTCTATAAATTTCATTACTCTAAGTATTTCATATAAGTGAAGGCATACAGTATTTGTATATTTTTGTGACTGTCTTATTTCACTTAGAAGAGTGTCCTCAAGGTTCATCCATGCAGTAGCATATGTCAAAATGTCCTTCCTTTTGAAAACTGAACAATATTCCATTGTATGTATATACCACATTTGGTTTATCCATTCATTCATTCATCTATCAGTGGACACCTGTACTGCTTCTAACTTTTGGCTATTGTGAATAATGCCACTATGAACACGGGTGTACAAATATCTCTTTAAGACTGTGCTTTCAATGCTTTGGGGTATATATCCACAAGTAGAATTGTTGGATCATATAGTAACTCTGTTTTCTATTTTGTGAGGAACTGCCATCCTGTTTTCCATAGTGACTGCACCATTTTACAATCCCACCAACAGTGCGCAAGTGTTCCAAGTTCTCCACATCTTTGGCAACACTTATTTTTTAAGTTTTTTCATAGTAGCCATCCTAATGTGTGTGAGGTGGTATCTCACTGTGGTTTTGATTTGCATTTTCCTAATGCTTAATGATGTTGAGCATCTTTTCATGTGTTTATTGGCCATTTGTATAGTTTGAAGAAATATCTATTTGAATCCTTTGCCCATTTTTAATCAGTTTGTTTGTTGTTAAGTTGTAAGATATAAATATATATATTCTGAATATTAATCACTTAGATATGCAAAATAATTTTGAATACTACATATTTGATCCTTGACACAAACACTGGAAACGAGTTAGGGAATGGTTTATATTCTCAAGGTTATAGATGAGGAAAACAAGGCTCTGAGATGAGTAGTGATGTCCCAAGGTCACATAATGAATCCAGACATATAACCAAGCCTAGAAGCAAGGTCTGTTTTCTTCATAACCCTAGAATTCAGATTTTGAAGTTTCCTTCAACACCAATGTATGCGGGCCTCTCACTGTTGTGGCCTCTCCCGTTGCGGAGCACAGGCTCCGGACGTGCAGGCTCAGCGGCCACGGCTCACGGGCCTAGCCGCCCCGCGGCATGTGGGATCTTCCGGGACCGGGGCACTAACCCGTGTCCCCTGCATCGGCAGGCGGACTCTCAACCACTGCGCCACAGGGAAGCCCTGTGCACCTGTTTTTACAGACAAAATGTTGAGTCCTACAAAGCAGGAGGGATTTATATTAGGTTCCACAATGAGTCAGTTGCAGAACATGGTATATGATCCAGATTTCTTGACTCCCAGTTTAGTAGCCTCTCCATTTCATCCTCTAGCAGAGAAAAATTTGGCACAGTTGTAAAAGGTCATATCTGCTGTCTACCCCTTAAGGAAGTGCTAATTTCTTTCAAAGACCCAGTCTTATGAAGATTATAACTGGGTGGTAAGAATTGCAGGGCCATCTGCATTTTTCAGACTCTGAGAATGAGACCAGCTTGGCTGTTGAAGGCATCAGATCAAAAAGGTCTGATGCTAAGAGCTGGGGAACTTGACTTTTAGCGAGTTAATAAGGGTGAATAAACCCTTTTAGAATCCCAGTTGTCTCCTCCAAAGCCATTTGAAGATCTACTTGCATGCCACATTTTGCAACAAAAGACCAGGCACCCAAGGAATCTTAAAATGCCAAGAAAAAGAGGTGATCCACAAGAACTTTGCTACTCTTTTAAAAATGATTTCCACTGATGCAAAATCTTCTAGCCTTCAAAGCACTTTTGCATGTGTTGACTTAGATTCACAATAGCGCTATGAAGCTGCTTTATTACTCCCATTTTAAAAACGAAGAACGGAAGTTCAGATAGATCATGTTACTTTCTTGAGGCTACAAAGCTAGGAAGATGTGCCCAGTAAGTCTAACTCTAAGGTCTGTACCCTCATCATTGTCTTTGTGAGGGCCTATGGAGGAGATTAGGGTAGTGTATAGCATCAGCTAACTTTCACAGAGACTGCCTAGGGCATTGAATATCCAGGTTTTTTAGCTGCTTTATCTTAGTGGCCTTAAAACTTGATCAATCATTAAACCACTCATTAAACCGATGTTTTGTCTATAACATTGGTTCTCAAAGCGTGGCCCCTGAACCAAGAACATTACCTGGGAACTTTTTGAAAATGCAAATTTCCTACTCCCACCCCAGACCTACTGAATCAGAATCTTTGGGAATATGACCCAGCAATCTGTGTTTAATGAGCACTCCAGGGGATTCTGATGCACCCCAGGATAAACCTAATCAAGGTGGGAACTTCACCTGAATTTTCCTGAAAATGTACTCAATTGTCTGACTCAACTTGTTAGTACAGTCCTAGCCAAGGTGGCCTATTATGCCCCAGTTTCTTCACCTGTAAAATGGTAAATGGCAAACTTCATTGCAGCTTCTTGGGTTTATAATGAGGAAGATCACAGCTTGAGTACCATGGTGAGAGTATGGAATGCAGAGGCAGAAAGAGCAGATTTGAGTCCTACCTCTTAGCTGTGAGTTGCTTCTTTTCTTACCTCAGTTTATTCACCTTTAAAGTGAAGGATTCATCCCTCTCACAGGGCTATTTTGAAGCTCAAAGAAGATAATGAAAATGAATGCTCTTAAACACTGTGGGTCATCATGCAGTGACGTCAGGAAATCAGTATTCCACTATATAAACATTCTCCTTGTCTTTTTGCTGCTGGTGGAGACACAAATCCCAGAGAATGAGTGGTTATACCATGTCTAGGAAATAAGTGGTCTTTCTACTTCCCAGAGCATAGTTACCTACACTACTGTCCAAAGCAGAAATATGATGCCACTAACTAAAAATCAGTATACATCCACTACCAAGTACCTGCCAATATCTGCTCAATTGTTCAACCCCAGAGCACAATGTTATTCCAGTCATATGTTATAGTCCCTGCCTAAGCCACATATCCTTTTAAGATAAACTGTTCCTAAAACCTAGGTTGCCATGTTTTATACCAAATGACTCCATCCTGACTGAATTTGACCTAAGGGCAATCGATCTTTAGGCTTGCATTGAACTTATGACCTGTTTGCCTTGTCACACACACACACACACACACACACACACACACACACACACAAAAACCCTGCCAATCATATTTTCTCTGTGACTCTCATATTTCAACTAGGAGATATGAAAAATAAATGACCAACAAATAGTAGGAGCTAGAACTGAAAGTCACCAGGTTGACCTGGAGCAGGATAGAGTATAGTGTTCAAGATGAAATTATGAGGAAGTCAGTTGGTAAGGGAACTGAGAAAAAGCAGAAGGTAGCCAAATCACACTGATGAAGGTCCACTTATAAACTCCAATTGTTGAGGTTTCTCTATCTTCCCAGGATCACTTCTTCTGTGTCAGACCTCCTATAGCCTTGCAATAAACTCTCCTTTACTTAAAGTCTCTGCTTCTGGCTAAAACCATCACAAAGCACCTATTAAGCTGCTCTTGTTTTTCTTTTTTTTTTTTACAATTTTCCCTGTTCTCAACCCATAGCCCTGGGCACCATACAGAATGAGTGAAATAGGATCCATTCCATCTAGGAGCTTACAACAAACCAGGCCAAAGAAGGAAAGAACACTTTTGAATAACTAACACATGTGATGAACTATACCTGCTGCATTGCCTACATCATCTCGTTTAAACCCACAGTAAGCTAAAGAGGTAGATATTCTTATTTTATAGTTGATAAAATGAAGGTTCTGAGAAAGGAAGTGATTTCCTCCAGATAAATATCTGAAATAGTTATGTCTGGAGCCAGAGTCTGGGCTCTTTCTACTACACCTCACTGCCTTGATCAGTCTAGTTTGCAAACGTGGTTGATTGTGAGAATGACCTAGGTGTTGTTTTGTTTTGTTTGTTTTGTTAATACAGATGTCCTAAAAACCATAAGATATTGATGAAGGAAATCAAAAGTGATAACACAGGGAGATCAGCTCGGTGCTTTGTGACCACCTAGAGGGGTGGGATAGGGAGGGTGGGAGGGAGGGAGATGCAAGAGGGAAGAGATATGGGAACATATGTATATGTATAACTGATTCACTTTGTTATAAAGCAGAAACTAACAAACCATTGTAAAGCAATTATACTCCAATAAAGATGTAAAAAAAATAATAAAAATAAAATAAATAAATGGAAAGATGTCCTGTGTTCATGGATTGCAATAATTAATATTGTTAAAATGTTCCTACTACCCAAAGCAATCTTCAAATTTAATGTAATCTCTATGAAAATACCCATGACATTTTCCACAAAGCTAGAACAAATAATCCTATAATTTGTATGAAACCACAAAAGACCCTCAAATAGCCAAAGGAATCTTGAGAAAAAAGAACAAAGCTGGAGGTGTAAAACTCCCTGACTTCAGACTATGCTGCAAAGCTAAAGTAATGAAAACAATATGGTATTGGCACAAAAAGAGATAGATCAATGGGACAGAATAGAAAGCCTAGAAATAAACCCACATACAAATGGTCAATTAATCTATGACAAAGGAAGCAAGAATATGCAATCGGAAAAACCAATCCCTCCAATAATTGGTGTTGGGAAAACTGGAGAGCTACATGTAAAGGAATGAAATTCCATGTAGAACATTTTCTCATACCACGTAAAAACTAAACTCAAAATGGATTAAAGATCCATATGTAAGACCTGGAACCATAAAACTCCTAGAAGAAAACATAGGCAGCACAATATTTGACATAGATCTTAGCAATATTATTTTGGATGTGTCTCCTCAGGCAAGGGAAAAAAGAGCAGAAATAAACAAATTTGACCTAAACAAACTTAAAAGCTCTTGCTGTGCAAAAGCAACCATCAACAAAACAAAGAAAGCAACCTACTGAATGGGAGAAGATATTTCCAAATGATATGTCTGATAAGTGGTTAATGTTCGAAATATATTTAAAACCCATACAGCTCAATATGAAATAAAAGCAAATAACCTAATTTTAAAGTTGGCAGAGTACCTGAATAGATATTTTTCCAAAGCATACAGATGGCCAAAAGACACATGAAAATTTGCTCAACATATCATCAGGGAAATGCAAATCAAAACCACAAGATATCACCTCACATCTGTCAGAATGGTTATTGTCAAAAAGATAAGAAATAACAAGTGTTAGAGAGGATGTGGAGAAAAGGGAATCCTAGTGCACTGCTGGTGGGAATGTAATTTGGTACAGTCACTAAGGAAAACAGCACCGAGTTTCCTCAAAAATTAAAAATAGAACTACCACATGATCCAATAATCCCACTTCTGGGTATGTAACTGAAGAAAATGAAAACTAATTAGAAAAGATACATGTACCCCAATGTTCATAGCAGCATTATTCACAATAGCCAAGATGTGGAAGATATGCAATTTGCAACAACATGAATGGACCTGAAGTTTATTATGCTAAGTGCAGTAAGTCAGACAGAGAAAGACAAATACTGTATGTTTTCCCTTATAGGTAGAATCTAAAATTAAAACAAATGAATTAATATAATGAAACAGAAACAGACTTTCAGATACAGAGAAAAAAACTCGTGATTACCAGTGGGAGAAGGGTGAGGGAAAGGGCAAGACAGGGGAGGGGGATTAAGAGGTACAAACTACTTGGAATAAAATAAGATACAATTGATTCCTTCTAGAGAATTTTTAATTTCATTTATTGTGTTGTTCATCATTGTTTGTTTACTCTTTAGTTCTAGTGGCATGGACTTATATATACTACCAAATGTAAAATAGATAGCTAGTGGGAAGCAGCTGCACAGCACAGGGAGATCAGCTCTGTGTTTTGTGACCACCTAGAGGGAGGGGTGGGATAGGGAGGGTGGAAGGGACACACAAGAGGGAGGAGATATGGGGATAAATGTATATGTATAGCTGATTCACTTTGTTATAAAGCAGAAACTAACACACCACTGTAAAGCAATTATACTCCAATAAAGATGTTAAAAAAATAAGATACAAGAAAGTAATGTACATCACAGGGAATATAGTCGATATTTTTTAAACTTTATAGGGATTATAATCTATAAAAAAATCAAATCACTATGAAGTACACCTGAAACTAATATAATATTATATTTCAACTATACTTCAATAAAAATAAATTAATTAAAAAATAAAATTACTAAAAGAAATCGGATTTCCTGGGAAGAAGTCTAAGATGGAATCATAGGAAGATTGTGAACTCACTTCCTCCCATGGACAAACCAAAGCTAAAGCTACATATGGATCACTTCCCTTGAAAAATATCTGTAAACTAAATAAACTGCTCTCCACAACACAGGACAAAAGGACCACATCAAGATGGGTAGGAGAGACAGAGAAATGGTCTTACAAAACAGCCTACTCCTAGTGCAGTGACTCACAATAGGGAGGGATCTCACCAGACAGGCATTTCTTCTGGAGGAGCAAAGGATTTGGTGCCCCACATCAGGTACTCCAAGACCTGGGATCTGCACCACAGGCACAAGCTTCCAAAATGCCTGGCTTAGAAAACCAGTAGGGCTGATATCCAAGTGTCCCAAAATGCTACAGAAAAGTTAGATTCCCCTCTTAAACGGCTCAGCTGTGGTCTCACTGGTCCTAAGACCCAGAAAAATACCAGCTGTTTGAAAAGTGCCTAGACTATATGTGAACGGGATTCATTTGCTAATAATCTAAAGGTATCGGCTAGAGGGGTGGGGGACAGTTGAAACTCTCCCTGAAGACAGAGGCACTGGCAGAGGAATTTGCACTTTCCACTTAGCCTGATAATACAGGCAGCCAAGCTTGGATGTGGCACCCTCCCATTGTCTTGATAAAACAGGCAGGGGCAAGCACTCATGGCATTATCCCACTGCCTTGCTGACCAGATAGTAGTGGATGGTTGCGGCATTCCCCAACTCCCTGGATAAAGCATGTAAACAAAAAGGGTCTCCTTTTTGGCATTCCCTGACTCCCTAAAAATTGTCTGTGAGGATGGGTGATTATAATACTCCCCCACCTCATGGCTGGGGCTGGGTAGTGTGAGCAGTTGGGGCTTTCTCCCACTCAGGCTAAAGCTGGTGCACATTAACAGCCCAAGACACTTTCCTGCTGCTTTTCTGAAGTCAGTGAGCATGCCCTGTCCCATGCACTCTCCAGTCTCTTTGCTAAACCCAGTGGAAGAACGCAATCCACACAGGAGATACCTCTTATTGCCTGACCCTGGGTAAAGCCTGTTGGCATTCCTGAGCTCCACAGGACTGTAACAAATGGAGAGACAGTTATTGGCAGGCCAACCCCCCCCCAAGGCACTGCACAGACAGCAAACCAAAACACAACTTCAGCCTTTCCATGAAAAAGGCCTATTTACTTACTCTGGAGTTTCAGCCTGAGGGAAAGTCTTTAGGTTTCCCCCATATCTAGAGGCTAAGGAGATATTCCTGGGGTATATAAGCAGTGAGAAACTGTCCTTGTGCACCCCTTTGGCCTCACTAGAGCTTGACAAGACTTCCCAGAAAGGAGCATATACATTCACTTGGGGCCCCAGTCTTTGCAATTATCACACAGAGGAGACTTTCAGATCTCTTTGTCTGGAGGCCAGCAGGGATTACAATTACAGCCCCACAGCATTGTATATATTTGCATACTTTAAAAGCTGCTTTATTAGTCTCTGGCTTCCAATCAATCTGAAACTATTTGATAAATGAGATTCCTCCCTTTGGAATAATTACAGGTCTTGGCACACCCTAAACAAAAATCAATCAGGCAGTTTAGACAATCACAATGTTTCAAGAGACAACCAAGAGCTAGAGCAAAGTAGAATGAGAAGGATCAACACCTAAATATGGCCATTCTTACAAAGCTAATAAAGGTAGCCATTTCACCTAATACTTAGAAATGCAAACAGTCAAGCAAAATGAGGAAACAGAGAAATATGTTCCAAAAAAAGGGACAAGACAAATCCTCAGAAAAAGACTTTAATAATATGGAGATAAACACCATAACTGAGAAGGAACTCAAAGTAATGATCTTAAAGACACTCACTGAGCTCAGAAGAAGAGTGGATGAATACACTGAGAACTTCAATAAAGAGATAGAAAACATAAGAAAGTACCAAAAAGAAGTCACAGAGCTGAAGAATATAATAACTGAACAGAAATATACACTAGACAGGTTCAATAGCAGACTGGATGAAATAGAAGAACGGATCAGTAACCAGAAGATAAAGCAATGGAACTCACCCAGACAAAGCAGCAAAAGAAAAACTAATTATTTTTAAAAATATTTTAGTAATAGATAAGAAAAATTAGTTATAAAAAAATGAAGGGAACTTAAAAGACCATTGGGACAATATCAAGTGAGATAACCTTTACATTATAGGGGTTCCAGAAGGAGAAGAGAGAAAGAAAGGGGCAAAAACTGAAACATAATAGCTATAAACTTCCCTAGCCCAGGGAAGAAAACAGACATCCAGGTCCAGGAAGTCTGGAGAGTCCCAAATAAGATAAACCCAAAATGAGTCACACCAAGACATATTAAAATTAAAATGTCAAAAGTTAACAATAAAGAGAGAATTTAAAAGCAGCCAGAGAAAAACAAATTGTTATGTACAAGAGAAAACCCATAAGGCTATCAGCAGATTTCTCAGCAGAAACTTTGTGGGTTAAGGCATGACATATTCAAAGTGCTGAAAGGAAAAAAACTTCTAACTGAGAATACTCTACCCAGCAAGGTTATCATTCACATTTGAGAGAGAGATAAAGATTTTTCCAGACAATCAAAAATTAAAGGATTTCATCACTACTAACCCAGCCTTACAAGAAATATTAAACATATTTTTAAGCTGAAAAGAAAAGGGACTAGTTAATAACAAGAGAACATATGAAAGTAAAAATCTCACTGGAAAAGGTAAATGTATAGTAAAAGTAGTGGACTTACCACTTATAAAGCTACTAAGATCATCAAGAGAAAAAAAATGGTCAAATTAACTAAAACTACAATAAGTAGTTAAGGGATACCTAAAATAAAAAGATGTAACAAGTGATATCAAAACATAAAATGTGAGGTGGGGGTGAAAATGTAGATTTGGGAAATGTATTCAAGTTTAAGTTGCTATCAATTTAAAATAGACAGTTATATACATAGAACAACAAACCAAAAACTTACAGAAAAATACACGAAAGAGAACAAGAAAGGAATCTAAACATAACAGTAAGGAAATCATCAAACTACAAGGGAAAAGGGAAAGAGAATGAGAAAGAGACAGAGGAAAACTACTGAAGCAGCCAGAAAACAATGAACAAAAATACAATAATGATCTTGAGGATTGCACAAGATGGCCAAGTAGAAAGAACCCTGAGCTCATCTCTTCTCACAAGCACACCAACATCACAGCCATTTGCAAAACAACCATTGATTTAAAAGATCAGAACCTACGAGTAAAGATCTACAACTAAAGATATAAAGAAGGAACCACAATGAGACAGGTAGGAGGGGTGGAGTCATGATAGATATAGTCAAATCCAATACCCCCAGGTGAGCAATTCATAAATGGAAGAACAATTGTAACTGCAGAGATTCTCGCAAAGGACTGAGAAGTCTGAGCCTGAGGATCCTGCAATGGGAAGACAAGCCCCGAGAGCATTTGACTTTGTAGACCAGTAGGACTTACTACTGGGAGTCCCAGAGGGCCAGGGGTAATAGAGACTTCACTCTTAAAAGGCACACACAAAATCTCATACATGCCAGAATCCAGGGCAGAAGCAGTAATTTGACAGGAGACTGGGTCAGAAGTACTTCTGATCCTGGAGAATCTCCCAGGAAGACAGGAGACAACTTCAGCTCACCCTGGGTACATAGACACTGCCAGCACCCATTTTTGAAAACTCATTTTACCACATGGACACTGATTCTGGCATGTACCATTTTAGAATCTTCCTTCTAGCTTATTACACCCAGGACACAGCCCTGCCTTGATTAGCCTTCTGTAGGCACCAGTGCTAGGATGCTTCAGGCCAAGCAACTAACTGGGCTCAGACACAGACCAACCCACCACCAGACAGGATGCCTTAAGACCCTCTGAGCAAACAGTGGCCTCTGGACATGGCCCTGCCCACAGGAGGGCTCAGGACCTGGCCCCACAGACCAGTGCACAGGTACTAGACCAGAGGCCCCCAGGGCCCTCTAACCAGAGACCCTCAGGGCACAGCTTAACCCACCAGTGGGTAGACACTAGCCCCAGAATCCCCAGGGTACCACTACCAACCAGCAATCCTGCTGTAGCCTCGAGCCCATCTCCACCCACCAGCAGGCAGATACCAGCCACAAGAAAAATCACAGTCCTGTGGTCCATGGACCAGCCCACACACTAGCAGGCCTGATTCTACCCTGGGACTGGTGGGACCCAGGCCCCACCTACTAACAGGCCAATAAAAGCTTCAAGAGACCCTGATCCCAGCAGCCAGTGGTGTCAGGAACTAGCTCCACCCACCAACATTCCAAAATCGGCTTTGGGATCCCTGGGCACTGCAACTAGACCCCAGGAAGTGGCTCTGCCAGCCAGTAGATTGACACTAGCCTTAAGACTTGGCTTCACCGATGAATGGTAAGGTCACAGCCCTGGGGTCTCCTGAAACCTGACTCTGCCCACCAGTAAACTGGCACTAGCCCCAGGGCTACCCATGGTTCCACAGTGAGATGCCTCATGGCCCAGTCACCAACAAGTGGCTGGCAGCCTCCACACAAGGCAGCCTCCCAACCAAATGGACTGGAGGCCAACCAAGCCTATCAGACTGCCCATATAGTCAGATTGCCACAACAGAAGGACACACATATTGGGCACTTTTGGAGCATACAGCTCTGGTGATGAGAGGGGAGTGTGCTGCTGGGAAATATAGGACATCTCCTAGAAAAGACCACTTCTTCAATTTCAGAAAATATAACCAACCTACCAGATTCAAAAAAATAAAAATAGTAAGTTAAGCAAAATGAGGAGACAGAGGAACATGTTCCAAAGAAAGGAACAAGATAAAACCCCAGAAGAAGAACTAAGTGAAATGGATATAGGCAATCTTCCCAAGAAAGGGTTCAAGTAGTGATTGTAAAGATGATCAAAGAACTAGGGAGAAGAATGGATGCACAGAGTGAGAAGTTTTTAACAAAGAGTTAGAAAATTTAAAGGCCAACCAAACAGAGATGAAGAATACAATAACTGAAGTAAAACATACACTAGAAGGAATCAACAGTAAAATAAATGATACAGAGGGATGGATCAGTGATTGGGAAGACAGACTAGCAGAAATCACTGATGTAGAGCAAAAAAATAAAAAGATTGTAAAGAAATGAGGACACTTTAAGAAACCTCTGGGATAACATCAAGCACACTAATATTCGCATTATTGGGGTTCCAGAAGAAGAGAGAGAGAAAGGGGTTGAGAAAATAATTGAATACATAATAGCTGTAAACTTCCCTAACCTGGGAAAGGAAACAGACATCAAAGTCCAGGAAGCACAGAGAGTCCCATACAGGATTAACTAAAAAAGGAACATATTGAGATACATTGTAATTAAAATGGAAAAAAATAAAGATAAAGAGAGAATATTAAAAGCAGCAAGGGAACAGCAACATGTTATGTATAAGGAAACTCCGATAAGGCTATCAGCTGACTTCTCAGCAGAAACTCTACAGGCCAGAAGGGAGTGACAACAGATATTTAAAGTGATAAAAGAGAAAAACGTACAACCAAGAATACTCTACCTAACAAGGCTCTTATTGAGAGAGAGATCAAAAGCTCACAGACAAGCAAAAGTGTTCAGCACCACCAAACCAGCTTTACAAGAAATATTAAAGGAACTTCTTTAAGAGAAAAAAAAAAAAAGAAAAGAAAAGGACGTAACAAGAAATATGAAAATCATGGAAGGAAAAAATCTCATCAATAATGACAAACTATAATAAATGTAGGAAATCATCCATGCCCAAAGCTAATAAGAAGGTTAAAAATTAAAGTAGTAAAATCATCTATATCCACAATAAACAGTTAAGAGATACAAAAAACAATTAGATATAAAATATGATATCAAAAGCAGTAATCATGAGAGTAGGAGAGTACAAATGCAGGGTTGTTAAAATGCATTTGTAATTAAGACATCAGCCACATAAAACAATTGTGTGTGTGTGTGCGTATATATTAGTGTATATATATATATATATATATAATTTATAAACCTCAATCCAAGAATCAATAATAGAAACACACACAAAAATGAAAAAGGGATCCAAATATAATACTAAAGATAGTCATCAATCACAGGAGAAGAGAACAAAGGAAGAAAGTGGGGGAAAGACCCACAAAAACAACCCCAAAACAATTAACAAAATGACAATAAGAACATACATATCAGTAATTATTTTAAGAGTAAATAGACTAAATGCTCCAATCAAAAGCCAGAGTGGCTGAATGAATACAAAAACAAGACCCATACATAGGCTGCCTACAAGAGACTCACTTCAGATCTAAAGACAAACACAGACTGAAAGTGAGGGATAGAAAAAGTATTCCATGTAAATGGAAATCAGATGAAAGCTGGGGTAGCAATACTTATATCAGAACTAATAGACTTCAAAATAAAGACTGTTATAAGAGGCAAAGAATAGTGATAAAGGGATCAATCCAAGAAGAAGATAGAACAATTTAAAATATATATGCACCAAAAATAGAAGCATAGATCATCCAGAGAGAAAATCAATAAGGAAACACAGGCTTTAAGTGAAACATTAGACCAGTTGAACTTCGTAGATATATATAGAACATTCAATCCAAAAGCAGCAGTGTGCACATCCTTTTCAAGAGCACATGAAACGTTCTCCAGGATAGATCACAAAGTAGTCCACTAAACAAGCCCTCAGTATAATTAAAACAACTGAAATCACATCAAACATCTTTTCCAACAATAAAGCTATGAGACTAGAAATCAGATACAAGAAAAAGACTGCAAAAACCACAAACACATGAAGGCTAAACAATACACTACTAAGCCACCAATGAATTATTGAATAAGTCACAGAGGAAATAAAAAATACCTGGAGATAAATGAAAATGAATACACAATGATCCAAAATCTATGGGACACAGCAAAAGCAGTTACTGGATCATAGAAGAAATCAAAATATACCTAGAGTCAAATGAAAACAGAAATATGACATACCAAAATCTATGAGATGCAGCAAATGCAGTTCTAACAGGAAAGATCATAGCAATACAGGCCTACCTCTAGAAACAAAAGAAAGCTCAATAACTAATTTATCTTTACACCTAAGGAAAATAGAAAAAGAAGAATAAATAAAGACTAAAATTAATAGAAGGAAGGAAATAATAAAGATCAGAATAGAAATAAATGAAATAGAGACTAAAAAGACAACAGAAAATGTCAATGAAACTAAGAACTGGTTCTTCGAAAAGATGAACAAAAGTTCTAAACCTTTAGCTAGACTCACCAAGAAAAATAAAGGGCTCAGATAAATAAAACAAAAAATGAAAAAGTTACAACTGATACCACAGAAATACAAAGATCATGAAAGACTACTATGAACAACTATACACCAACAAATTGGACAACCTAATAGCAATGGATAAATTCCCAGAAATTTATAACCTTCCAAGAATCATAAAAAATAGAAAATCTGAATAGACCAATTGCTAGTAATGAGATTGAATCAATAATAAATAAACCTTCCAACAAACAAAAGTCCAGGACCACACAACTTCACTGATGAATTATACCAAACATTCAAAGAAGATTTAATGCCTATCCTTCTCAAACTCTTCTAAAAAATTGAAGAGGAAGTAAAACTTGCAAATTCCTTTTATGAGGCTGCATAACCCTGTTACCAAAACCAGACAAGGACACCACACACAGAAAAAGAAAATTATAGGTCAATACCCCTGATGAACATAGATGCAAAAATTCTCCACAAAATATTAGGAAACCAAATTTAACAACATATTAAAAGAATCATAACCCATGATCAAATGGGATTTATCTCAGGCATGCAAAGATAGTTCAACATCAGCAAATCAATTAATGTCATAAACCAAATTAACAAAATGAAAGGTAAAAATCGCATGATCATCTCAACAGGGGCAGAAAAAAAGTATTTGACATAACAACGTCCAAGTATGATAAAAACACTCAAAAAAGTGTATAGAGGGAACATACCTCAACATAATAAAGGCCACATATGGAAAAGCTACATCTAATATCATACTCAATGGTGCAAATCTGAAAACTTTTCCTCTAAGATCAAGAAAAAAACAAGGATTCCCACATGCCCACTTTTATTCAATATAGTATTGGAAGTTATAGCCACAGCAATTAGGCAAGGAAAAGAAATAATAGGCATCTTAATTGGAAAGGAAGAATTAAAACTATCACTATTTGCAGATGACATGATACTATATAGAGAATACCATAAAGACCCCACCAAAGAACAGTTAGAACAAATAAATAAATTCAGTTAAGTTTTAGGATACAAAATTAATATACCAAAATCTGTTGCATATCTATACACCACTTCCAAAGTATCAGAAAGAGAAATCAAGAAAACAATATCATTTACAATCACATCTAAAAGAAAAATACATAGGAATAAATTTTACCATGGAGAAGTAACACCAGTACACTGAAAACTATAAGACATTGATGAAAAAAATTGAAGATGACACAAATAAATGGAAAGATATTCTGTGCCCATGGATTAGAAGAACTAGCATTGCTAAAATATCCATACTACCCAAAGAAAGCTATAGATTCAATGCAATCCCTATCAAAATTCCAATTTATAATCCAAAATAGTCAAGATATGGAAACAAGATAAGTGTCTGAAAATGGAAAAAGAAGTTATGATGTATACATACACATACATACAGTGGAATACTATGCAGTCACTGGAATCTTGCCTTCTGCAAGAACATGGCTGGACTTGGAAGGTATTATGTTAAGTGAAATAAGTCAGACAGAGAAAAGCAAACACTGCATCCTTCACTTATATGTGGAATCTAAAAAACAAAACAAACAAACAAAAAACCCAAAATCCAGACTCACAGATACAGAGAACAGATTGGTGGTTGCCAGAGGGGAGTGACATTAGGTGGGGATGAAATAGGTGAAAGGGATAAAGCAATACAAACCTACAGTTTTAAAATAAATAAGTCACTGCTGGAGGGGATGTGGAGAAAAGGAAACCCTCATACACTGTTGGTGGGAATGTGAATTGGTGCAGCCACTATGGAAAACAGTATGGAAGTTTCTCAAAAAACTAAAATTAGAGTTGTCATATGTTCCAGCAATCCCACTCCTGAACATATATCCAGACAAAATTATAATTTGAAAAGAGACACACACACCTATGTTCATAGCATCACTACTTACAACAGCCAAGACATGAAAAAAATGTAAATGTCCATTGACAGATGAATGGATAAAGAAGATGTGGTATATATATACAATGGTATATTACTCTGCCATATGAAAGAATGAAATAATGCCATTTGTAGCAACATGGATGGACTTAGAGATTATCATTCTAAACAAAGTAAGTCAGAAAGGGAAAGACATATTATGCTGAGGAAAGAGACCTGAACATGGCTCATTGTGCCATGGCCACTCAAGCCCATGTCAAAAGCCGATGTGCCCCAGAGTGACTTGCTTCTAGGTCCCAGGATATACAAAGATGAGTATGGGAAGCAGAGACATGATGGCAGAGTAGAAGAATGTGAGCTCACCCCTCTCTCATGAAAACACCAAAATCACAAATAATTGCTGAACAACCATCAACAAAAGAATGCTGCACCTTACCGAAAAAGATATCCTACATCCAAAGACAAAGAAGAAGCCACAAAGAGACAGTAGGAGGGGTGAAATCATGACAAAATCAAATCCCACACCTGCTGGTGGGGTGACCCAAAAACTGGAAAATAATTATATTGCAGAGGTTCTCCCAGAGGAGTGAAAGTTCTGAGTCCCACATCAGGCTCCCCAGCCTGGGGGTCTGGCAAAGGGAAGAGGTACCCAAGAGAATCTGGCTTTGAAGGCCAGTGGGGTGTGATCACAGGAATTCCATGGGACTGGGGAAACAGAAACTCCACTCTTGGAGGGCGCACACAAGTTCTCATGTGCACCAGACCCACGGAAAATATCAGCGACCCCATAAAAGCCCAGACCAGACCTACTGCTGCTATTGGAGGGTCTCCTACAGAGGCAGGGGTTGGCTGTGATTCACCACAGGGACAAAGACACTGGTGGCTGTAGTTCTGGGGAGTACTTATTGGGGTGAGCCGTCCTGGAGGGTGCCATTTTCTCACCAAGACCTGGTCCACCCAATGGCCTATAGGCTCCAGGGCTGGGATGCCTCAGGCCAAACAACCAACAAGGTGGGAACACAGCCCCACCCATCAGTAGACAGGCTACTTAAAGTCTTCCTGAGCATACTGCTGCCCAATAAACAAACCCCTTGACATGGCCCTGCCCACCAGAGGGACAAGACCCAGCTCCACCCACCAGTGGGCAGGAACCAGTACCTCCCACCAGGAAGCTATCACAAGCCTCTTAGACAGCCTTACCCACGAGGGGGCAGACAGAAAAAACAAGAAGAATTACAAATCTGCAAGCTGTGGAATGGAAGCCACAAACACAGAAATTTAGACAGAATGAGAAGGCAGAGGAATATGTCCAAGTTGAAGGAACAAGATAAAACTCCAGAAGAGCAACTAAGTGAAGTGGAGATAGGCAATCTACCTGAAAAAGAATTCAGAGTAATGATAGTAAAGATGATCCAAGATCTCAGAAAAAGTATGGAAGCACAGATCGAGAGGTTACAAGAAATGTTTAAACAAAGAGCTGGAAGATCTAAAGAACAAAGAGAGATGATCTATACAATAATTGAAATGGAAAAAAACACTAGAAGGAATCAATAGCAGAATAAATGAGGCAGAAGAATGGATAAGTGAGCTATAAGACAGAATGGTGGAAATCACTGCCACGAAACTAAATAAGGAAGGAAGAAAGAAAAGAAATAAGGATAGTCTAAGAGACCTCTGGGACAACATTAAACGCAACAACATTCACATTATAGGGGTCCCAGAAGGAGAAGAGAGAGAGAAAGGACCTGAGAAAATATTTGAAGATATAATAGCTGAAAAATTTCATAACATGAGAAAGGAAACAGTCACCCAAGTCCAGGAAGTGCAAAGAGTCCAAGTAATTGTTGAACACTACAACAGTGATGAATCTCAAGACAATTATTTAGAGTGAAAGAAGCCAGACAAAAAGAGTACACACTGTGATTCTATGTATATAACAAAACTCTAGAAGATGAAGCCTAACCTAAATTGTCAGAAAGCAAATAAGTGTTGGCCTAGAATAAGATTGCGAAGACAGAGAGTGACAGGAGCAAAAGATTAAAAACAGATATGTTTATGTAAAAGAATAAAATTTGAACATTCTCTAACACCATACACAAAAATAAACTCAAAATTGATTAAAGACCTAAACATAAGCCTGGGTACTACAAAACTCCTATAGGAAATCATAGGCAGAACACTCTTTGACATAAATTGCAGCAATATCTTTATTGATCTGTCTTCTGGAATAATGGAAATAAAAACAATAAACAAATGGGACCTAATTAAACTCAAAAGCTTTTGCACAGCAAAGAAACCATAAACAAAATAAAAGACAACCCACAGAATGGGAGAAACTATTTGCAAATGACGGGACCAACAAGGGATTAATCTCCAGAATTTACAAACAGCTCATGCAGCTCAATATCAAAAAAACAAAAAATCCAATCAAAAAATGGGCAGAAGAACTAAATCGACATTTCTCCAAAGAAGACATACAAATGGCCAAGAGGTATATGAAAAGATGCTCAACATTGCTAATTATTGGAGAAACTCAAATCAAAACTACAATGGGATATCACCTCACACCAGTCAGAATGGCCATCATCAAGGAGTCTACAAACAATAAATCCTGGAGAGGTTGTGGAGAATAAGGAACCCTCTTACACTGTTGGTGGGAATGTAAATTGGTACAGCCACTATGGAGAACAGTATGGAGGTTCCTTAAAAATCTAAAAATAGAGTTACCATATGATCCAGAAATTCCACTCTTGAGCATATATCCAGAGAAAACCATAATTCAAAAGGATACGTGCACCCCAATATTCATTGCTGTGCTGTTTACAATAACCAAGACGTGGAAGCAACCTAAGTGCCCATTCACAGAATAAAGAAGATGTGGTACATATATACAATGGGATATTACTCAGCCATTGAAAAGAATGAAATAATGTCATTTTCAGCAACAGGGATGGACCTAGATATTATCATACTAAGTGAGGTAAATCAGACAAAGACAAATATCATATGATATTGCTTAGGTGTGGAATCTAAAACAATGGTACAAATGAACTTATTTACAAAACAGAAACACACTCACAGACATAGAAAACAAACTTATGGCTACTGAAGGAGAAAGGTGGGGGGGGAATAAATTGGGAGATTGGGATTGACATATACATACTACTGTATTTAAAACAGATAATGAACAAGGAGCTGCTGTATAGCACAGGGAACTCTGATCAATATTCTGTAATAACCTAAATGGGAAAAGAATTTGAAAAAGACTAGGTATATATATACGTAACTGAATCACTTTGCTGTACACTTGAAACTAACACAACAGTGTAAATCAACTATAATAAATTTTTTTAAAGTGAAAGACAAATACCATATGATATCACTTATACATGGAATCTAAATATGACAGAAATAAACATATCTATGAAACAGAAACAGACTCACATATATAGAGAACAGACTTGTGGTTGCCAAAGGGGACGGTGGGTGGGGGAGGGAAGGAATAGGGTTCTGTGACTAGCAGATGCAAACTAAGGTCCTACCATATAGTACAGGGAACTATATTCATTATCCTGTGATAATCCATAATGGAAATGAAGATGAAAAAGAATATATATATATATATATATATATGTATAACTGAACTACTTTGCTCTACAGCATAAATTAACACAACATCATAAATTAACTATACTTCAATCAAATTTTTTAAATAAGAAAAAATAAATAAGGCTAAGTATCCAATGTATAACATGGGGAATATAGTTAATAATATTTTATTAACTTTGTAAGTCACCTGATGATAATTAGATTTATTGTGATGCACATTTCACAATGACCACAAATATGGAATCACTATGTTGTATACCTGAAACTAATGTATTATTGTATGCCAATTATACTTAAAAGAACTAAAAAAAGAAGATACTTGAATTGAGACTAAAAACTACATATATCCTTCCTAACTCATACTTCCCCCACTCTTTACTTCTGAACCTCAGGTCCTGGATTTTTTAAAAAACACTTACTTGGTGATTCTGATTAGTCAATCTGAAGACCAGTGTGTTTGAATACCACTGCTTCAGACTTTATTTATGTTTAAAGGAAACCTACACTCACTCTTTAACCATTCGATACTTTTCTTTCCTACATTTATCTGGAAAAAAAGCAGTGATATCTTCTACTGTAATTATTTGATGTAAGTGATCAAAAAAACCCAGGTCAGTCTGGGCTTTTTGCATAATACTATTACTATCAAACAACTTTCATGGTTCCATTAAAATAGTTGAATCTGTTCTAACTACTGTCATTTACAGATGAGAAAACCAAGGTCAGAGAGGTTAAGTGACTTGACTAGGGAGAGCCAACACAGACAAAACCAAGATTAGAAATGTAGGTCCTGGAAGCCATGTTCTCTTATTAAATGCTCTAAGGCTTTTTTTTCCCCTCTCACCTGTAATTACAATTATTTTTCCCCACAGCCTGGTTTCTTTTCAGCCTGGTCTCATTTCTTCTCAGTCCAGAATCTATGAGCCCTAGATATGCTGCATAAATTTGCTAACATGTATTTGCCCTGCAGCCTCTTTTCCAACAAAATGCATGGGAGAGGATGCTGTGCAAATATGCTCCAGCACTCCTGGCGCAACTTAGTGGGGGAAGGAAACAGGGAATAACATTTCTGGCCTTCGCTGGAGCATACCGGCAGCACATTCTGGGCCAAAATGAACCTACAAATTGCAGTTCTGAAAAGTGGCAGAGGCCCTTTTGTCCCTGTCCACATGGTATTTCCAGTTCAGGGAACTGCATTCTAAAGCCCTACAGGGGTGGTGGTACAAGTCCTAGGTATAATTGACCAACACTGAAAAGTCAGAAAATTGTGTGGTGTCATGCTAAGAACACCAGCCTTGAGGTTAGCACACTGAGACCAATATGTTCCACTTTTTGGGTTCCAGTGTCTCTACCTATATTAAAAGGAAGAAGTTGAGCTGTGCTATTTCTAAGGTCCTTTTCAGATTTGATACTTTATCATTTTATGCAATCAACTCTTTACAGAATGTTTTGGATGCCTGGAAGACTTGGCTAGAGAGTGGAGCAAACGTCAAGTCTGTGTCATTAAGCTTTGGGCAGGAAATCTGGGGAATTTGGGATAGTTAAGCAAAACTTCAGGACTTTTTTTTCTGACAGTATATTCCTCCTGTTTGATGTTTTAGGAAAGAAAAAATTAAGTGGAAATTATTGACTTTTATCTCACCAGCCGGAAATTTGAACTCTGCAAATGATCTAATTAACTATCTGAAATATTCTGAGTTGAACTCCATTATGACGCACCCAAATCTTCCTCCATCCCTATACATGAATCTTCTCTTCTTTGAGGTAAGTGAGAAGAATTTGGCACATTAAAGGTTGAGGTAAGAGGTGGGGAGTTACTCTGAGAAAAAATTTATCTTTTGTCCTTGGCAGAGACAGTACTAAGAAATATTTCTTTAAGCATTTATTTACTCAGTAAACATTTCCTGAGCACCTAATATATATCAGGGACTATTCTATGCACTTTGAGTAAAGAGTTGACTGATGCACATAATGATTCAGAATAATCATGTGAGCTTCCTGTTCTCCTGTCCTGGGTTACGCCACTCAAGCTTGGCATGGCCAAAATGCTGGTGTTAGCCAAGATTCTAATCTTCAAGAGGAGGACAGAAAAGTGGTGAGAACAAAATGTTTAGTTACTTCTTGTATGCCACCAATTGTCTGGTAAAGCTTAGAGCCCAAAGGGACTAACAAGAACACATTAGCTGTACACTAGCAATGCACAAGTTCCATGTGAAGAACCTTTTCCAACTCCGTCATCCTAAATGAATTAGTCTTAAAAATCCAAAGAATATATACCCAGTGCTTGATTTGTCCATTCTACTCTCTTGATAAAGTTTCCTTACCACCAGCCTCCATTTTTCCCTGATAAAAAGAAAACTATATTTCTACAAGATAAAAACCTGAGCATCTCCCAGGTTTAGGTTGTGAAGAGCTTAGGATGAATAAATGAAATGAAAGAGCCAACTCCCCAGAAGACACTGTTCCAGATGCTGGAACTGCTGTTCCTTCCCACCTAAAGACCCCTTCTCTCCCAGTACCCTTCACAAAGTTATTTTCTGGCCACTCTTGGGACCATTTTTTTTAATGGAGATGGGGGCTGAGAGCTTTGGGATATGTGGACATTTAAGGCTTCTCCTACTTCCTCTCCCCAAAATGGACTATGTGTCTTCTGTTCTGGGATAGGGAGGTGAGATAGTCCAAGACTTCTCCAGGTGATACCACTCTAGGCTTAAGGTCAGAATCATGACCAATTAGAACTCATCTCACATCATTTAATAGAAGCCAATAATGTAGGTACCCTTCTGAGAAATTTTGGCCAATGTGATTTATCCACAAGTGTCATGCCTAGCTGGCAAAAAAATAAATCTGGGAAATTTAAAACAAGTGAAGCCTTCCTAATTGAGCTCAGTGGGGTGATCAATCCTGCCCTTGATCCATCATTGCAGGGAGGATGTCAGAAAGACTGGTTCTCCTTGGTTTGACTAAACCTTTAGCAGGCTTATAAATGAGAGTCTAGACTGAGCAGAAGGATGGCCAAGGTATGAGGAAAACTTTAATGCTATAGTTAAAGACTAGCTGAGCTCTGTTCTTGTGTATTTATTATACAACACTAATTCTTGTGGAGTCACCAAGTGTGTCCTGCAGGGTTGACTTTGTTCTGCATGACCATCCCAAGACACTAGGAGCTTCCTGAATTCTGGGCTTGTCTTATGGCAAAAACCAGCACACAGCTCTTTCTTGATCATGGAGCTTTAGAGGCATGCCCATGGCCAGAAGCAAAGTGAACTGTAAAGTCAGGATTCCATAGCCCACCAAGAAGCTTCCTCCTAGGAAGCAGAAGCTGGTTTATATAAGATGATTGATTGTACCATAAGAAGCATGCCCCACTGTTTTTTAGCCTGACCTGTTGGACACAGGCTTCAGTTGACAGAGTGTCATTTAGAAGGTAGGAGAAGGATATGACTTGTTCCTGCTTCGAGGTCTCTGTCTAAAAGTTGTGTAAGGGCTTCCTCTGGCTCCTAATTGGCCAAAGCAACATAATTGCATTGAGGCACCAACTCAGCTCCCTCATTTTTCCAGGCAAGGACACCTGAGCCTGAAGTACCAGTGCAATAAACTTTGGGAGAATGATGTGGAGTTGGATAGAATATGAAGTTCCTGAATATACAGCTGGGGAAGCAAAGGCTGAGAGAGGGGATGAGGTTTTCACTAGGCCTCACCAAGACCCCAAACATCCATCCATAGGCTCCTCCAAGGGTGGGTAATCAGTTTTATCTGCTTTAAGTTTTGGCTATTTCATAGCCTGGATCTTATTGTCTGCAGAGATATATCCCTCATCCCATACTGCTCGCTTCAAGTCAAACCCTTCTCCTCTTCAAAAAATAGAAATAAAAGGAAGTAACCTTTTTCTGGTTTTAGTCTGGTCTAAATAGCAGAGTTCAAACCTTCCTTACTACCAAGCCAAGAGCAGGTTTTCACTTCCTCTCTCTACAAAACTCCACTCCCCTATACACACACACACACATTACCTGGCCCACTTGATAGGCTAAGGGCCAATATTAATCCTTCATTTAAAACTGGGGAATTTAGGCAGGTTCCTGTAGGGGAAAGAACATTGAACTTGAATGAGATCTGAGTTTAAGGGTTATCTTTGCTGCTAAAATGTTGTGTGACCTTGTCAAATCACTTTACTTCTATGAGTTTCAGTCTCTGATTTGTAAAATAGGGGTACCTATCTTTGACCATCCTACAGCCCAGTTTTTCAAACCCAGATGAGATAATGGAGATGAAGAGACTTTGTAAACAGTATGACACTTTGGAAATATAAATTATTGAGGGCTGAGGTTTAATAGGTAGATTGGGAACCCCACATCCTGGATCCTCTCAGAGCTGAACAATCACAATAATCATTTAACTCAAAACTATGAAAAACATTTCCAACCTTCAATCAGCTGGGGAATGAGTCACCAGGGAGGAATTGGGATATGTGCTGTGTGTTATTCCTCAGGATAAATATCTTAGTACTAGGATTTAAAGGCATGTGTTTGAGGGTCATCTCTGTGACCAAGTGACTATTATAACCTTGAGAGTAACATCAATTAAAATATGATAGCAGCTACAATTTACCAAGCTCCTCTGATAGGGCAGGCATGAGCTAAGCACTGAATTATGTGCATTTTATCATTTAATCTTCATAACACATTATGAGTAGGAATACTTTTATCCCTCTTTTATAAATAAGGAAACCAAGGCACAAGGAGGTCACGTAGCACATAGAACAGCTGGGATATGAACCTTGGACCTTTTAACACAAAGGAAATTGTCTTAAGCCTATATAATAGTACCTCTTGCCTCTCTGGATCAGAGAGCTTGAAGGGTTCCTAAGGGCCCCTCCACGGCCACTACCCTGAAGTTCTATTCTTCTATATTTAGGAGCAGAGGGGTCATCAAAGTACTCTAGCCATTGGAAACAGAGATGAGAAGGATCTGCTCTGTGATTTCCCTCTAAACTCATCCCCTGAGTGGTAGCAATAGTAAAAAAGGAAAAGAAACTTACAAAATGTACCTATTTATCAAATATTTGCATAGTATTTTTATGCCAAGTACTTTTCTAAACACCTAACAGATATTAAATAGTGTAATCTTCAAGAAAACCCTCAAACTGAGGTACAGCAAGTACCCAGGGTCACACAGATAGAAAGTGGCAGAGCTAGGATTCAAATTCAAGAAGTTTTGCTTTAGGACCTGTGCTCTTAACCACTATGCTGAACCAACTGTCTACTTAGTAGCTACCAAGTAGTGCCAAGCACTCTGCTAGATGATTTCCGTAAGTAATCCTTAACAATATTATTCTTCCCACACATTGTTCATTCATAGGATCTCTAAGCCTGAAAAGTGTATTCAGGAGACTTGGGTTCTAGTGTTAGCTCTGCTTCAGAGTTGTTGTGTCACCTTGGGCAATTCCCTTTCCCTCTCTGGACCTCAGCCAGATGGAGAGGCTAGACCAGAAAGTCTCTGCTTTTCTAGGCTTCTTAGTATGATTGTAGAGTTTGTATTCATTTGGTTTGGAGAATAGAGTTCTCTTCCTCATAGCCTCTCTTAGGATCTCACCTTTTGAGCAAGGGCACTCTCTGATCAAAGGGGGCAGTTACAACATGGACAACCTTCTGAAACTGACCATTGTCCTTATTCACTAGGCCACTTGTGCCTAGTCACTACCATCTGGAGTGAACTATGTCCACTATCACCTCAACAACTCTGCTCCCACAATTTTTTGTAGTTTTTTTTCCCAAATATAAACACTAACTCATCCTTCAAGACCCAGCTCAAAAACCGCTTCCTACAGGAAGTCCTTAAGCCCTCCCTGACTACCCTCTACCCAGACTCAGCTAGAATTTGACCCTCAGTTATGCATTTCCTGGTGTGAGCTTCCTGAGGTATAGTATTCTTTCCATCCCTACCCGCCCCCCCACTACAGTGACTAACACATTTCCTGGTAGCTCATTCAGTAATGATTTACTAAAAACAAACAAACAAAACCCTCAGAAGAGCCTTCTGAAGGTCACTGAGCCCCTGTCTCATGGCCTGATAGGGCCTAACTGAGACAGGCAGAATCTTCCCTGCCCTTCATTTAAGGAGCTCCTCAGGTCTCCATTCATGTTTTATCTGGCTCTCTCAGATGAGAAACAGACACCTCATGACTTGCCTTACTTAGAATATTTACGTGGCCTGGGCTCAAGCAATCAAGTTCATTCCTACATAAAATTGCCTCCCTAACGGGGAAATTTATGTTGTTTGAGTTTGACAAGGTTTGTGCCTAGAGCACCTCCAATGCACTTGGGGCTGGTCTGAAAGCTTCACTTTAGCTGGCTGGATTTCTTATGGCTCTGGACTCTGCATTCAGAGTGGTAAAGCTGGCTACACAGTTTTTCTACAACTAATGAGTACAAGTTGCAAAGTACTTGGTACACACATGTTTAAGTGATTTTACTAGAGCAAGAAAAGTGGGAATATTACACAGATTATATGAATGGAGACAATGTTGAGAAACTGTGATTTTTACACAATTAGTGAAAAAGGTTATGTGTGGAAAAAAAAAAAGAACACTCAAATTCCTACTCTTCTACCCTCCAGCTAAACCCAAGTATTTGACATATTTGAACAATTCATATTAGGCACTTACTATGCAGCAGGCCCTTCATTATGAACTTAGAAGTGGATGAAGCTGAAGAAGTCTCAGTCCCAACACTCAAGTGGTGTAGTAGAATCCTTTCTGCATTTCTCCTCACAGATGATGCTGTTGAACCTGCCTGTCCCCTTCAGTCATGCTGCCTACCTACTAAATAATGTGATGTACTACAACCCTCCAAAATAGCAAGTTCAAAGTCAAATCCGACCTGTGATCCATGTCAGCCTTCTGAACGTCTCATTTTTCCTGGAGCTTTGTCACCTTAATTTTTCTAAGACCGAATGAGTTTGAGCTCCTGTAAGCAATCTAGATGTGTTTCCTCATTCTATGATATCTTTGTTAGTGCTCAGGTAAGGACAATATGGTACGGTGGAAAGAGCATGGGGCTCTGGAATCAGAAAATCAGGGTGTCAGATTCCCAGTCTGCTACTTATCAACTGTGTGACCTTAGGCAGGTCACTTTAACCACACTGAGTTTCAGTCTCCTTCTCTGTAAAATAAGGATGTGGTATTTACCTCACATGGGTAATTCAAAGAGCTTATGCTTGTAAAGCCCCTAATTTAGATGCTATAACATGATAGAGGCATATTATATAGCCCCTTTTCCTCATTCCCTTAATCCTTTTTTTCTATTACGTTTTGAGAAAGGTAACAAAAGTTATCTATTTTTGAGGGTGAATTTGCGGTTCAAATGGAAGGCCCCTTGTAAACTATAAGATGCTATACACAGGGCTTCCCTGATGGCACAGTGGTTGAGAGTCCGCCTGCTGATGCAGGGGACACAGGTTCGTGCCCCGGTCTGGGAAGATCTCACATGCCATGGAGCGGCTAGGCCTGTGAGCCGTGGCCGCTGAGCCTGCGTGTCTGGAGCCTGTGCTCCGCAATGGGATAGGCCACAACAGTGAGAGGCCCGCGTACTGCAAAAAAAAGAAAAAAAAAAGATGCTATACACAGAAGAGTAACTACATGGACATGATTCCCTGACACAAAATTTCTTTTCTTTTCCTGCTACCACTTGGACCATTACTTTTTAAGCTCATTTAGGTTTTTTTTTGCTTTACACATCCTCCTGCTAGGCCCCATGATGGTGCCTGTTTCTCAAGTTTCTGAGGTTTTTTTTTTTTTTCTCCCTCAGTAAGCTGATTTTGTCTTTCAGATTCAACTGTCACTTCAGCAGTTATAAATCAGGGCTGAAGCCTGCCTCACAAGGGTGCTGGGAGAAGCCAAAAATTCTGAACACCAAGCTCAGAAAATGGTAAAGTACTCTAAGGGACTTAATTGTGAACATTACTACAAGTATAAATGGTGAAGATGGGTGGAGTTGCCCAGATATAATGTGGAAAAAAAGGCCAGGATTTAGAGTCAGAAATCCTGAATGCAAGCCCCTCATTAATTCTGAAATGAGTTATGGCCATAATAACTCAGAGTTATATATGCATTACAGCTGAAAACTGCTTTCACATATATTCTCTCATTGAACCTCTTAATTGGTTTTTCTATTCCAGTCTCTCAGTGCTCCAATCCTGCCAGCGAGTAAGCTTCTTAGAACACAGGCCCGATCATGTCACATCCATAGTCTAAACCCTTCAAGGGCACCCTTCCACTGGTTAAATAAATTATGGTATATCCATAACAAAAAATACCATACAGCCATGAAAATGAAGGAAGCAATTTTAAACGTATGATATGGAACAATCTTCAAGATGAGGTAAGCATAATAGTAACTAACGGTAGTAGTAGTATTAGCAGTAATTTTTCATAAAAGAGTATAAAGTATGCAACAATTTACATTTCTATTTTAGACAAGAGCTGGCATTGTATATATTATTGTATTAGTATGAAAAGGAAACCAGCAGTTTTGAGAGTCAAGAATTTTCCATAGATTTTCTTTTTACTGTTTACACTTCTTACCATATGTATGTTATCTTGTCAAAAGAAAAGAAAATTTTAAAATTCCAATGGATTCTCACCATCTATATGATTAAGGTCCTAACACTTTGACCTGACTTTTATAGACCTCCATAATCTGGTACCAAAAGACCTTTTGCAACTCATTTCCAAATACTGTATTCCCTTTTGTGTACCCTATACTTTAGGCAAGTTAGGCTTAGTCATGGTTCCTATTATACACCCATGAAATTCTAGCATCTATACTTCTGTGAATGTGTGACAGTCCTTCAGGTATCTAAGAATACAGAGCATGTCTCCTTGAGTATTCTTTTAAAGTGGTTCTGTTTCTATCAACCATTACCTGTGCCTCAGATCTGAACTCCAACACCTTCCCAATTGCTAATTCACCATGTAATGCTCCAGATGGTTTTCTACCTCTCTTAAAATACAGATCTCAGAGCTGTAACACTATATTCTATTAATGCAGTTTAATAGGATACTAGGTTTTTATTTTTTGTATCTGCATCAATTTTGACTTGGATTATCTTACAGTTAAACAAATCCTTCTCCCCCCACCAAGCCTTATTTTTTTCATATATGCTGCTTGTAATTCACATCTCTCATAGGTTGTATGGATGACTTTGGGGGCCCATGTAAGATCTTTATGTATGTATTTAATGTATTCTCTGGGGGCATCTCCTCTCCTTGCCAGACCCCCAGGCTGGGGAGCCTGATGTGAGGCTCAGAACTTTTATTCCTGTGGGAGAACCTCTGCAATATAATTATTTTCCAGTTTGTGGATCACCCAACCAGCAGGTGTGGGATTTGATTTTACCATGATTTCACCCCTCCTACTGTCTTCTTGTGGCTTCTTCTTTGTCTTTGGATGTAGGATATCTTTTTCGGTAGGGTGCAGCATTCTTTTGTTGATGGTTGTTCAGCAATTATTTATTTTGTTAGAATTAACCATTGCTCCAAACTGCTGATATCTTTGTGGTACATTATGGTTCTGTTATTCAATATGTCTGCTGGCCCTCCCAGATTTGTGATGTTCATACATAATTCACTGTCCCTCATCATTTCTTCTTTAGGCACATAAAAAAAATACATTTCAAATTATTAGACAAAAAATTAGTAAAATTTTACTGCATTGTGTTTGAGGGTTAGCTTTGGTTAATCTCTCTAGGAGGGGTCAAGTGAAAATTTAAAGGCAAGTTTAGTAAAACTCTTCATACTGTGCTAGAATTTCATATCAAAGGCAAAAACTTAGGAGGTATAATTGAATCATTCATCATTGAAAAATTACATACTTATTTCAGCAGAACAAGATAGTATAAATTATAGCCAAAAATATGGTAAATGTGCCAGCTCTAAATATATGGTATGTAGTAGGGGTTGAATAAATGCTTAGAAGGATTGGTATATGGATACTTCCATAGTCTGTAACAGAAGAATATCATCAATCAATATTAATTAATATTCTAATCACACATAGTGCTGTGTTGGGTCTTGTGCAAAAAAGAAAAAACAAACAAAACCCCAACTATATAGGTATGATCCACTTCTGAGACACATACTGACCAACGAATGAACAAACAAACAAAATACCAAGAAGCCAGAGAACAAAAGCATCAATCAATATCTGAGTGAACAGCAAAGGGTTAGTTAGCGTCATCTACAGGTTAGAGGAAGTTTTTGGCTTTATCTCTTGCCCTTAAGATCTAGCTAGAATGGCTTGAATCACTGTTCCATGTTCTATGTATAATCCAGTGCCCTTCTTAAGGCTTCTGTGTCTTGGTGAGGAGTTTAAGTTCTCATGGTCACTACTGTCCTGGATTCATAAATCTGCTGAATTCCATTTTGCCGCTCTACATGTTGCAGTATTCTCTTATCTTCCTCTAGGGCACTTGGCCTTCTTGATTTCCAAAAACGAAAAAAACAAAGTTTTCAATATGGGATACATTTTGATGAAGGGTTGGGAAGATGATGGAGATTTGTATCATAACCAGACAATTTCAATTGAATATTAGTCATCCCTCTTCTGATAAAGTCCTTAGATTATGTTAACTAAATCAGGTGTATCCTCCATCCAATTTATTTATCTCTTCCTTTTCATCTTTTCCTTGCCCCCACACCCAGCCCAGCAATTCAGTTTAAAACAAGATTTTG
The DNA here is from genome assembly GCF_059928025.1 of Delphinapterus leucas. Lineage (NCBI taxonomy): Eukaryota > Metazoa > Chordata > Mammalia > Artiodactyla > Monodontidae > Delphinapterus > Delphinapterus leucas. The sequence goes on along the minus strand of NC_143150.1, from coordinate 75,759,408 downwards.
CACTTGTTTTGTCCAACAATGCAGCTTTTCTTGCATGGACTCCCAACCTACATTTAGATATTCTTTGCATATATAAAGATTCATTAAAGTAATCTGCTCAACAGTGGGTTATCTACACAGGATTTGCCCTTTCTTTCTACTTCATGGCAGGATAGAAATTTAATTCTTGATCAACACGATTTATATTAACCAATCCTCAAACCCAGTCACATCCCTCATTACATTGATTACCCACGGCTGCATAAAAAAAGACTCCAAACATAGCAGCTTAAGGCAACACACATTTATTATCCTACAGTTTCTACAGATCAGGAATCCAGTAGTGCTTAAAGTTCCTGCTCAGGATCTCTCATGAGGTTGCAATCAAGATGGGCACATATATACAATAGAATATTACTCAGCCATAAAAAGAAATGAAATTGAGATATTTGTAGTGAGGTAGATGGACCTAGAGTCTGTCATACAGAGTACAGTAAGTCAGAAAGAGAAAAACAAATACCGTATGCTAACACATATATATGGAATCTAAGAAGAAAAAAAAAGGCCATGAATTACCTAAGGGTAAGATGGGAATAAAGACACAGACCTACTAGAGAATGGACTTGAGGATATGGGGAGGGGGAAGGGTAAGCTGTGACAAAGTGAGAGACTGGCATGGACATATATACACTACCAAACGTAAAATAGATAGCTAGTGGGAAGCAGCTGCATAGCACAGGGAGATCAGCTCGGTGGTTTGTGACCACCTAGAGGGGTGGGATAGGGAGGGTGGGAGGGAGGGAGACGCAAGAGAGAAGAGGTATGGGAACATATGTATATGTATAACTGATTCACTTTGTTATGAAGCAGAAACTAACACACCATTGTAAAGCAATTATACTCCAATAAAGATGTTAAAATAAATAAATAAACCTTTAAAAAAAAAGATATCAATGGGGATGCAGGCATCTGGAGCTGGAGTATCTACTTCCAAGATTACTTATGTAGTTGTTGGCAGGCTTCAGTTCCATGCAGGCTGTTAGCAGGAGACCTCAGTTCCTCACCACATGGGCTTCTCCACAAGCTATCTGAGTGTCTTCATGATAGGGTAGCTGGCTTTCACCAGAGCAGATGATCCGAGAGAGCAAGCCAGTGAGTTATAGTATCCTTTATAACCTAATCTTGGGAGTGACATAGCATCACTTCTACCCAGGACTGGTTCCAATTCTACCCAGGACTGACTCCATAATTACATAATTTCATAGAATAAAAATGTGGGGTCTCTTGTTCAAAATGTAGGGGAAAGTTATGGTAAAGGTACTAAAATATAAACTATTTATGTCTACTGAAATCTCTGCTCAACTAGCTCAGTTGTCAACTAATGATTGAGCAGAAATTTCCTTTCATGCTTTGATCCACTAAGCATTCAACTCTTTGCTGAACAGCTGTGTGTGTGTGTGTGTGTGTGTGTGTGTGTGTGTGTACACTGTAGTATGCTTTCAATGTTATGACCACTTAAAATTTTGCCTTGGACTTCACTTTCTACTTGTGCAGAGCCTCGGTTTCAGCCAGAGTTAGGAGACTGAGGATCTGTCATCTCTCTCTTGGGCATGTGCACAGCTCTGCACATGTGTATGGCCTTCTAGATGCCAAGGAATGTACTGAAATATTTCTATCACCTTACGTATATCTCATTCCTCATATTTTCCTTCTAAGTATTTTGCCCACCCTCCTTATTGCCCAAACTGTCCTCACCACCTCAGACAGCTGTAATGTTAAATTACTGTGATCATTTTCAACACATTTCCTGGGTATGTCTTTTCCCACTGAGCAAGATTTGACTAGGGTGAAATAACAAAAGCCCTGCTAAAAGGAATTCTGTAGGGAGCTTCCAGACAAGCCAACTAGTAACAATTTGATTGGATGTGTCTTTATGAGGAACTGTAAACTTAGTTTCACCTATTCAGTAGCTACTATGTTGCTGGTTTTCACAGCTACCTTATTTAAATTTACCTTAACAATTTTTGCCATTATTCTCATTGTATTTGTAGAGGATAAGCTTTTAGGGGTCCTTACTCTGCCTTTCCTCTTCTCCCTTTCTGGATTTTCAGAAAATTTTCCAGTTTTTTGGTTTCATAAACAGCGTTTCATTGAACAATTTGGCATCATGTCCAAGATACTTTCTACTTTTCTGCTGACAAGCAGAAAAGATGACATCTTCAATGTCTTTGTTTTTGTCCTCAGGTTGTCCCTCCATAACCATAAGATGACTGCAGTAAATCCCAGCATCACGTCTCACACAATACCAGCCAAAGTCAAGAAGGGAAAACATCCCTCCTTTGTGTCTACTTTTTAAGAGTGAAGAAGTTTTGCCAGAATCCCTCTATCTCCATGCACACACTAGTAGACTTTCCCTCACATTTCTTTGGTCAGAGTGCACTGTGTGTCCATTCCTAATCCAATCATTGCCTAGAGTGAAAGGATTACTATTATTGTCTCAGACTCATCAAAACTACCCTTTGGAGCTTGAGAGAGGGTTCAGTATTTTCTAACATTAATGGCTTTCAACATATCATTAAATATTGAGATTTTATTAGTAAAGGAAAAAAATGAGAGACTGGCATTTTAGCAGACAAAAGATGAAGGTATGGTGATGGAACAGAACTATCAAAAGTTTTTTGAAAAGCAAAGAGGGTGTCAGGTTTGGGGAATTGCAGTTATAACTGGGGGTGAGATTATGATAACGGATAGTTAAGAGATAAGCAAAGACTAGATTTGTTAGTCTCCCAAATATTCATAATATAGTATTTTCCATTCAAATAAATTACATAAACAGATGTTGAGCATTTTCTTCTATGCAAAGACCACATACACATACCCCCTATACACACACACACACACACACACACACACACACACACGCCTCTTATGGTTTTTACAATGCTTCAGAGTTGCCACGGTTCACTTACTATCTCAAAGATGAGAAATGCATATTTCTTGCTATCATGGAGCTCACAGCTTTGGAAGGGACTTATAAACAACTGTCACACAAGCCCATGGATAGAACATAAGGTTAAAATCACAATATTAGAGTTCTAGTTCTGGGTAAGATAGAGTAGAAATATTTCTTCCGATTTCTTCTGCATAGTACAACTAAAAACTCTGGACATCATATATAATACTAACAAAATTAAAAAAAAAAACTCTGACTAGTGGAAAGAAAAATTGGACTGGCTAGATACTTTGGAACTCAAGGAATGAAATAGTGGTAAGTTCCCCGGGTTTTCCTTAGCCTCCTATATATCCCAGTCTGGATGCTAGAGAAGCTACAATCCGAAAATAACAACAGACACAGAATAAAGTATTCCCAGAAAGAGTATGCTCTCTCTAGCCAAAGGATCTGGAAAGGAGTAGCCCGGAAAAAGAGAAACCTTTTATGACAATACCTGCTCTACTCCAGAGATACATCATGGGAAAACCCCACACCTTTCCCCAATCTCACATCAGTGGACCTCAGTGGGGACCTTGACATCCACCACTGCTTGGTGGCAAGGCATTCACCACTCTGTCTCTTGGAATGGTGTCAGTGGAAGCTGAGTAGGGAGCCTGAACTCCCATCATCACTCAGTGGTAATGAGGTGGAACTTCCATTCCATTCCTCTCCTGGCACAGTAGAGGTCTGCTAAAATAGAATTTTAAATAAGGTCCATAGTCTCATAACACAATACAAAGACTGTCCATGACACAATTGAAAATCACTCATTATGCAAAAAATAAAAAAGAACAATAGGAAAATCTCAAATTGAATGATAAAAGACAATAGGCACAACATCTGAAATGAAACAGATGTTGGAATTATCTGACATGCATTTCTAAAGCAGCCATCATAAAAATGCATCAATAAGAAATTATAAAATGTTTGAAACAAATGAAAAAATAGAAAGTGCCAGTAAAGAAATAGAAGATATAAAAGCTAATTTTGAACCAAAAAATAAAATAACCAAATAAAACCTCACTGAATAGACTCAATAGAAATATGTAAATGGCAGAGAAATGAGTCATTGAACATGAAGATAGATAAAAACCAAACTGAACAATAGAGAGACTATAGATTAAAAAAATAAAATAAAATGGATAGAGCCTCAGGACCCTGTGGGACAATAACAAATAATATAGCCTTTATATATTGGAGTCCCAGAAGAAGACAATAAATAGTGTGGGATGAAAAAAAAATCTGAAAATATAATGGGTGACAATTTCCCCAATTTGAGAAAAGTTATAAACCCACATATTCAAGAAGCTGCAAGACCAGAGAATGTAGAGTGGGGGTAGAAAAAGAAAGAGAAAGAGAGAGAGAGAGATAACTAGACTCTGGGCTCCTTTGAAATCAGGGACTCTGTGTCATTTTTCTCTGCCTTAGCCCATGCTGCTTAACAGAGTGCTTTGTACAAAATAGACACTTATGAATACTTTCGGAGAGTAAACATATGTTGGTATTTTGCAAGATACCATCTTGCTACTACTACCTATATGGTAGCCCTAATTTGTAGAATTTGGGCAATGGGGCTCCAATGAAGAGAGCACATGTTATAGCACTTCACACATGGTAGATGTATAATAAACACTTGGGAACTTAATTCTGACCAAAAGGGTTTTTATCATCTTGCCCTGTTGACTGCACTATGCCAATCTTCAGTAGCAGGCCTCTTATGTCAGGCATCCAGTAAAGGCCTTAAGGATGGAAATTGTTCAGTGATCATGGTTGTATCATCATTGAAAGAAGGTTATAGGGCTCTTCACGTTTGGCAGCCTCAAACACAGTAGGAAGTCATTGCTGAATTGAGTAGTCCATATCAAAGTTGAGTGTATGGAAGAGGCACACACTAAAACCTGGAAGACAACAAAAGATCTAAGCCTGGGACCTGCTAGTCAAGTGAAGACTCAAAAATATCTGTCCAGGAAAAGAGCCCAGTAGAAGGGATAGCACAGGCTAATGGACAACCACTGGGTACAGGGTTAGGAATCTAGTTCTTTCCAGGAGTTGTCATTAACTGGCTATGTGACCATAGCCCAATCTCTTCCTCTTTCAGCTTCATATTAGATTTATGATGTGTTGTTGTTACAGTAGATGGTCTCCAAGGATCCTTCCAGTTCAGTTCTGCCATTCTATATTATCCACCCTGACAAGTTGATTGAGGGTAAATCAAAAACATAGAACATACTTTTAGACCTGGCAAGACCCTTTGAAGTCACTAACTACAATTTCCTTGGTAACTATTAAAAATGAGGTAACAGGTAAAAAGAGGGGAAAGAGTTACCCTTAGTCACCTAGCTGGTGGTTCACAGTGAGAACTAGAACACATGTCATCAGGCTCTGTATCTGGGACTCCTGCTACTGTAGCCTCTGTCTTCTGTAAGAGTGATTCTTGACTAGGCCATCAGCCTGAATTTTGTTTGATCTCCTAGTCAAGGCTCTTTGCCACTTTTCTCATTACCACTGCTTGGTTGTGAGATAGTGAGAATTTGGCTTAAAATGATCTTCATTTTCTGATTTAGTGGCAGATGATGGTTTAATATTTGGTCCCTGTGTGAACACTGCTTTTGAGCATTTCCTCTTTCTGCTCACTGTTAGCAGAGGTTTTGCATCTCAGATCTATCTGGCATAAGGTTACAAGGATATATTCTCTCCATAAAAGAAAAGAAGAAATACGTGGGGAGTGGAAGAAATAAAGTACATTTAGGGCTCAAATGACAGCTGAAGATGGTCTATGTGATGGTTATACATAGTACCAACTTTGATTCATCAGTCATCACTGTTTTTAAAACAAATGTGACATTGCATAGTCAAAAAATCCTGCTTTTCTCTTTCTTCAGCATTGTCTCTAAGGTTATTAACCCTGAATAGAGGCTTGGTAGAGCAAAAATGTCTAACCTATGGGAGTACCAGTGAACCCCTGGATATCTGTAGTGATTTGGGGAAAAAGGGGCAGGGAAACTAAAATATATTAAACATCTAGTATGGTTCCATAATTTTCCAGTCACTTTACATTATAATTTATACTAATAGAAGATGCCATTTTTTGAGTGTTTACAGTATGACAGTCACTTTACAATCATCTCATTTAATCCTCACAGAAACTGTAGGGTAGTAATTATTCTTATAATGCCCGACTTACAGATGAAACAACCAATGCTCAAAACAGAGAAACTGTCTGGTCTAAGATCACTTGACCAATAATAGGTAAAGCTTGACTTTAATCCCAAGTCTTTGATTCTTGTTGACTCATGTATTTTACCCTGTAACCTGGATCTTTGGCCTTAGTGAAGCTTCCAGTAGTGTTTTTCAGACCAATGCCTGTTGAAAGAGGAATTATACTTGAGTTCTATTGACTTTAGTTAATACTGATGTCATGGAAGGGGAAAGGACACATAGATAGTACATTCCCATTGCACAGGAAGGAAAAGAAAGATATAATTAGAAGATAAAGGACTCCAAGAGGGAAACAAGGTACATTGGGATTAAACTCTGTCAGCCAAATTCACTTTTCCTCTGGTTGAATCGCTGTTCCTGTAGCTGCCTCTGTAAATGAACCCAAGTATATCTCAAGGTTTTTCTGTGTGTAATCTAGCTGCTTCAAAGGCCACCTGGGACAAAATGTGATCTGGACCTCTGTCTTATGTAAGTACAATTCTTTGGGATCCTACGATAATGTAAAGAAGACTGAGAATCATTCAACTTGCAGAATCTTAAGGTGTATTTTTCTTTTTTAATTGTGGCAAAATTTATGTAACAAGCTTTACCATCTACAATTTAGTGACATTAAGTACATTCACAGTGATGTGCAAGCATTACCACTATCCATTTCGAGAACTTTTTCATCATCCCAAACTTTGTACCCATGAAATAATAAACCCCATTCCTCCCTTCCTAAGCCCTAGTAACCTCTTTTCTACTTTTAGTCCCCATTAATTTGCATACTCTAGGTGCCTCATATAAGTGGAATTGTACACTATTTGTCTTTTTGTGTCTGGCTCATTTCACTATGGATAATGTTTTCAAGGGTCATCCATGTTGAGCTTGTATCAGAATTTCCTTCCTTTTTAAGGCTGAATAATATTCCATTTTATGTATATACCACATTTTGTTTATCAATTCATCTGTTGATGGAAATTTGGATTGTTTCTACTTTTTGGCTACTGTGAATATTGCTGCTAAGAACATCATTGCACAAGTATCTGAGTCCTTGCTTTCAATTCTTTGGGGTATATACCTAAAGTGGAATTGCAGGATCATATGGTAATTTTATGTTTGAATTCTTGAGGAACTGCAATACTGTTTTCCAAAGTGGTTGCCCCATTTTACGTTCCCACCAGCAAGGCCCAAGTGTTCCAATTTTCTCAAATTCTCACCAAAATTCCTATTTTCTGGGTTTTTTTTCTAATAATAGCCATCTTACAGCATGTGAAATGGTATCTGATTGTAGTTTTGAGTTAGAGCCCCCTAACAACTAATGAAGTTGAGCAACTGTTCATGAGTTTATTGGACACTTGTTTTCTTCTTAGGAGAATTGTCTATTCCAATCATTTGCCCATTTATGGATTAAGCTGTTTTTTTTTTATTTTGAATTTTAGGAGTCATTTATATTTTTTGGATATTAACCCCTTATGAGATATATGATTTGCAAATATTTTCTCTCAGTCTTCAGGTTGCCTTATCACTGTGTTGTTAGATGGTTTCATTTGATGTGACAAAGGTTTTTAAATGAAGTCCAGTTTTTCCATTTTTTCATTTGTTGCTTGTGTGTTTGGTGTCATAGCCTAGAAATTCTTTGCCAAATCCAATGTAATAAAGATTTTACCTTATATTTTCTACTCAGAATTCTAGAATTTTAGTTCTTATGTTTAGCTATTTCTACTTCATCCATTTTGAGTTAATGTTTGTACATGGGATAAGGTAAGGGTCCAACTTCATTTTTTTTCTTGTGGATATCCACTTTCCAAGCACCATTTGTGGAAAAGACTCTTCTTTCCCCATCGAATGGTCTTAGCTCCCTTGTCAAAAATCAATTGACTGTACATGAGAGGAAATATTTTGGTGCTGTCTATTCTATTCCATTAGTCTGTATTTCTATTTTTATGCCATATCCACACCGTTTTGATTATGCTAACTTTATAGTAAGATTTGAAATCAGGAATTTTGAGTTCTCCAACTTTGGTTTTATTTTTTAAGATTATTTTTTGTGGTGTCAAGATTATATATGAATTTTAGGATGAATTTTTCTACTTCTGCCAAAATGTCATTGGGATTTTTATAGGGATTGCATTATACCTACAGATCACTTTGGATAATTTTGTCATCTTAACAATATTAAAGCTTCCAGTCCATGACTATAAGATGTCTTTCCATTTATTTATATCTTCTTTAATCTCTTTAAAAACCTTTTGTAGTTTCCAGTGTACAAGTCTTTTGCCTATTTGGTTAAATTTATTCCAAAGTATTTTATTCATTTTGATGCTATTGTAAGTGGAATTTTTTTTACTTAAATTCCTTTTAAGACTTTTCATTGTTAGTAAATAGAAATGCAACTTATTTTTAAATTGAAATATAGTTGATTCACAATATTATTATTTTCAGGTATACAGCAAAATGATTCTGTATTTTTACAGATTATATGCCATTAAAATTATTTTGTGTTGATTTTTTTTTATCCTGCAACTTGCTGAATTCATTTATTAGTGCTAACAGTTTTTTCGTGTCTGGAATATTTAGGATTTCTATATATAAATCATGCCTTCTGCAAACAAGTTGGATTTCTTTTATTTCTTTTTCTTGCCCAATTGCTCTGGATAGAACTTCCAGTAATATGTTGAATGGAAGTGGCTGAAGAGGGTATCCTTACTTTGTTACTGATCTTAGAGGAAATACTTTCAGCCTTTTACCATTGAGTATAATGTTAGCTCTGGGCTTTTCATATATGGCCTTAATCATGTTGAGGAATTTTCCTTCTGTTCCTAGTTTATTGAGGATTTTTATCTTGAAAAGTTATTTAGTTTTGCCAAATGCATTTTCTGCATCAATTGAAATGATCATGTTTTTTTTTTCTCTTTATTCTAATAATGCGGTGTATTACATTGTTTGACTTTCACATGTTGAAACATTCTAATATCTTTGACTGGATTTGATATCAGGGTAATGCCAGCCTCACAGAGTGAGTTTGGAAGTGTTTTCTTCAATTTTTTGGAAGAGTTCAAGGAGGATTCGTTTTAATTCATTAAATGCTTGATATAATTCAACAGGGAAGCCATCTGGTCCTGGGCATTGTGTTGTTGTTGAGAATTTTTAAATTACTTATCCAACCTCCTTACTATTACAGGTCAATTCTGATTTTCTATTTCTTTGATTCAGTTTGGGAGATTCTATGTTTCTAAGACTTTGTTCATTTTCACTTGGCTATCCAATGTGTTGGTTTACCATTGTCCATAGCATTCTATTATACTCCCTTTTATTTCTGTAATATCAGTATTAATTTCCCCAGTTTCATTTCTGATTTGAGTAATTTGAGCCCTCTCTCTTTTTTTCTTAGTTAATCTAACTAAATGCTTGTCCATTTTTTTGATATTTTCAAATAAACCACATTTGGTTTTATTGATTTCCTCTATTATGTTCTATTCTCAGCTTTCGTTTCCCCACTCTAATCTGTATTATTTCATTTCTTCTGCTAGCTTTGGGTTTAGTTGTTCTTCTTTACCTCATTACTTAATGTGAAAAATTAGGTATTGATTTGAGGTTTGTTTACATTTTTAATGTATGTATTTTCAACTACAAATTCCCCCTTAGCACTACTTTTCTTTTTTTGTTTTTTCTTTTTTTTAATTTTGCAACTTGTTCTCTTTATTTTTGTTTACTAAAAGGTTTATTAAGAGATTGTAAGATTATGTCAGCATGCTCTATAATTCTAACTTTCTTTTTTTTGTCTGAGTATTAAAATCAACCAGCTCAATTTAATAGATGCATATAGAACTTTGAAAACTACAAATACAGAATATGCTTTTTTTACCTTATGTCAATAAAACATTTATATATTTATATATCATATTTCAATATCATACATATACATACATACATATATATATATATATATATATATATATATATATATATATATATATATATATCTCCATCATGTACTTGGCCACAAATAAAACTTGACATATTCAAAAAAGTGAAGATTTTTGTAGGATATATTCTTCTGATCAATGTTTTAGAATACAAATGAATAATAAAGAGAAGACCCCCAAACTATTAACTATTTAGAATAAAAATAACCTCTAGATCAATACAGAAATCAAAATAGAAACCAAAAATTATCCAGAAAGTAATGAAACTTATGTTTTGGTATGTTAAACCTATATTCCAGGGAAAATTAGTCTTAAAAGCGTTCAAGAAAATTGAAATTAAAGGAAACAAGAACTCCTCTTAGGAAATTAAAAATGAGCAACAAAAAATCCAGCCAAAGGGATTAATAAAAGTAAAAGCCAAAAATAGTGAAATAGACAAAAATATAGTGGAAAGAATAAATAAATCCTAAATCTAATTTTTGTATTGTGGTAAAATATACATAATATCTATCATTTTAACAATTCATAAGTATAAAATTCCATGACATTAAATACATTCACAATATTGTATAACCATCACCACTATCTATATTCAAAACTTTTTCAATCATCCTCAACAAAAACTTTGTACCCATTAAACAGTAACTCCCCCTTCTTCCCTCCACCCAGCCCCTGGTAACATCTTTCCTACTTTCTGTCTCTATGAATTTGCCTGCTCTATGTACCTCAGAGAAGTGGAATCATACAGTATTGGCCCTTCTGTGTCTCGATTATTGCACTAAGCATAATGTTTTCAAGATACATCATATTGTATCATGTATAAAAATTCATTTCTTTTTATGGTTGAATAATATTCTATTGTATGCCTATTCCACACTTTGTTTAACCATATTTTGGTTATCTGTTGACAGACACTTGGGTTGTTTCCACCTTTTGCCTATTGTGAATAATTCTTTAAAAAAAAACAATAATAAACTTTTATTGTGTCTCACAATTTATGTGGGTCAGGAATTCAGAAGTGGCTCAGCTGGGTGGTTCTAGTTTGGGGCTTCTCATGAAAGACTATAAATGATATATTTTGCAGACAGAGACTGAAATGAACCTGTAAAAATACCCTATATATTTTTTGCAGCCATATCAATGAAGGCAAACACTCTTTACTGTGGTATATAGTTGTGGACTCTGATGATTGTAAAGTAGTCTCAAATAGCCTCCTCATTCCTTTTAGGGATGAACTTTTTTTTTTCTCCCACATAGTCATGCTGTTCTTTTGCCAGTGACTCATTTGTCCATTTTATCTCTCATGAAACAAACACACACACACACACACACACACACACACACACACACACACACACACAACCCACTATGGATAGTATTTCTTAAATCACCACAGGTACTAGTACCAAACATGTAAATATATGTAAAAAGCAGATTGGGACATTGATATCAAGGTAACATTAGTGTTTTTTTTAATTGCACACATGTCTATAAACCTGATAAATGGGTTTTTTCTATTTTTTATACAGCAGGTTCTTATTAGTCAACAATTTTATACACATCAATGTATACATGTCAATCCCAATTGCCTAATTTATCACACCAACAACCCCACCCCCTCTCGGCTTTCCCCCCTTGGTGTCCATACATTTGTTCTCTACATCTGTGTCTCAATTTCTGCCCCGCAAACTGGTTCATCTGTACCATTTTTCTAGGTTCCACATATATGCGTTAATATATGATATTTGTTTTTCTCTTTCTGACTTACTTCACTCTGAATGACAGTCTCTAGATCCACCCATGTCTCAACAAAATGACACAATTTCGTTCCTTTTTATGGCTGAGTAATATTCCATTATATATATATGTACCACATCTTCTTTATCCATTTGTCTGTTGATGGGCATTTAGGTTGCTTCCATGACCTGGCTATTGTAAATAGTGCTGCAATGAACATTGGGGTGCATGTGTCTTTTTGAATTGTGGTTTTTTCTGGGTATATGCCCAGTAGTGGGATTGCTGGATCATATGGTAATTCGATCTTTAGTTTTTTAAAGGAACCTCCATACTGTTCTCCCAAGTGACTGTATCAGTTTACATTCCCACAAACAGTTCAAGAGGATTCCCTTTTTTCCACACCCTCTCCTGCATGTGTTGTTTGTAGATTTTCTGGTGAAGTCAATTCTAACTCTTGTGATGTGAAACCTCATTGTAGTTTTGATTTGCATTTCTCTAATAACTAGTGATGTTGAGGAACTCTTCATGTGCTGCTTGGCCATCTGTATGTCTCCTTTGGAGAAATGTCTATATAGGTCTTCTGCCCATTTTTGGATTGGGTTGTTTGTTTTTTTAATACTGAGCTGCATGAGCTGTTTCTATATTTTGGAGATTAATCCTTTGTCCATTGATTCATTTGTGAATATTTTATCCCATTCTGAGGGTTGTCTTTTCATCTTGTTTATGGTCTCCTTTGCTGTGCAAAAGTTTTTAAGTTTCATTAGGTCCCATTTGTTTATTTTTGTTTTTATTTCCATTACTCTAGGAGGTGGATCAAAAATCATCTTGCTGTGGTTTAGGTCAAAGAGTGTTCTTCCTATGTTTTCCTCTAAGAGTTTTATAGTGTCTGGTCTTACATTTAGGTCCCTAATCCATTTTGAGTTTATTTTTGTGTATGGTTTTAGGGAGTATTCTAATTTCATTCTTTTACATGTAGCTGTCCAGTTTTCCCAGCAACACTTATTGAAGAGTGTCTTTTCTCCATTGTATACCCTTGCCTCCTTTGTCATAGATTAGTTGACCATAGGTACATGGCTTTACCTCTGGGCTTTCTATCTTGTTCCATTGATCTATGTTTCTGTTTTTGTGCCAGTACAATATTGTCTTCATTACTGTAGCTTTGTAGTATAGTCTGAAGTCAGAGAGTGTGATTCCTCCAGCTCCATTTTATTCCCTCAAGACTGCTTTGGCTATTTGGGGTCTTTTGTGTCTCCATACAAATTTTAAAATTTTTTGTTCTAGTTCTGTAAAAAATGCCATTGGTAATTTGATAGGGATTGCATTGAATCTGTAGATTGCTTTGGGTAGTATAGTCATTTTCACAATATTGATTTTTACAATCCATGAACATGGTATATCTCTCCATCTGTTGGTATCATCTTTAATTTCTTTCATCAGTGTCTTAAAGTTTTCTACATACAGGGCTTTTGTCTCCCTAGGTAGGTTTATTCCTCGGTATTTTATTCTTTTTGTTGCAATGGTAAATTGTTTCTATAATTTCTCTTTCAGATTATTCATTATTAGTGTATGGGAAGGCAAGAGATTTCTGTTCATTGATTTCATATCCTGCAACTTTACCACATTCATTAACTCTAGTAGTCTTCTGGTGGCATCTTTAGGATTCTCTGTGTATAGTATCATGTCATTTGCAAAGAGTGACAGTTTTACTTCTTCTTTTCCAATTTGTATTCCTTTTATTTCTTTTTTCTTTTCTGATTGCCAAGGCTAGAACTTCCAAACATATGTTGAATATAGCGGTGAGACTGGACATCCTTGTCTCATTCCTGATCTTAGAGGAAATGCTTTCAGTTTTTCACCATTGAGAATGATGTTTGCTGTGGGTTTGTCATATATGGTCTTTATTATGTTGAGGTAGGTTCCTTCTAAGCCCACTTACTGGAGAGTTTTTATCATAAACGGGTGTTGGATTTTGTCAAAAGCTTTTGCTGCATCTATTGAGATGATCATATGGTTTTTATTCTTCAGTTTGTTAATATCATGTAATACATTGATTGATTTGAATATGTTGAAGACTCCTTGCATCCCTGGGATAAATCCCACTTGATCATGGTGTATGATCCTTTTCATGTGTTGTTGGATTCTGTTTGCTAGTATTTCGTTGAGGATTTTTGCATCTATATTCATCAGTGATATTGGTCTGTAATTTTCTTTTCTTGTAGTATCATTGTCTGGTTTTGGTATCAGGGTGATAGTGGCCTCATAGAATGAGTTTGGGAGTGTTCCTTCCTCTGCAACTTTTTGGAAGAGTTTGAGGAGGATGGGTGTTAGTCCTTCTCTAAATGTTTGATAGAATTCACCTGTGAAGCCATCTGGTCCTGGACTTTCGTTTGTTGGAAGATTTTTAATCACAGTTTCAATTTCATTATTTGTGATTGGTCTGTTCATATTTCCTATTTCTTCTTGGTTTAGTCTTGGAAGGTTGTACCTTTCTAAGAATTTGTCCATTTCTTCCAGGTTGTCCATTTTATTGGCATAGAGTTGCTTGTAGTAGTCTCTAATGATGCTTTGTATTTCTGTGCTGTCTGTTGTAACCACTCCTTTTTCATTTCTAATTTTATTGATGTGAGTCCTCTCCCTCTTTTGCTGTTTTTTTAAGATGTTGGGGGTAGCAGTTTTTTAATTAATTTATTTATTTTTGCTGTGTTGTGTCTTCATTTCTGTGTGAGGGCTTTCTCTAGTTGTGGCAAGCGGGGGCCGCTCTTCATCGCAGTGCACGGGCCTCTCACTATGGCAGCCTCTCTTGTTGCTGAGCACAGGCTCCAGATGCGCAGGCTCAGTAGTTGTGGCTCACAGGCCTAGTTGCTCCATCGCATGTGGGATCCTCCCAGACCAGGGCTGGAACCCATGTCCCCTGCATTAGCAGGCATATTCTCAAACACTGCACCACCAGAGAAGCACTCTCCCTCTTTTTCTTGATGAGTCTGGCTAATGGTTTACAAGTTTCATTTATCTTCTCAAAGAACCAGCTTTTAGTTTTATTGATCTTTACTATTGTTTTCTTTGTTTCTATTTCATTTATTTCTGCTCTAATTTTTATGATTTCTTTCCTTCTGCTAACTTTGGGTTTTTTTTCTTTCTCTAGTTCCTTTAGGTGTAAGTTTAGATTATTTATTTGAGATATATTTGTTTCTTTAGGTAAGCTTGTATAGCTATAAACATCCCTCTTAGAACTGCTTTTGCTGCATCCCATAGGTTTTGGATTGTCGTGTTTTCATTGTCATTTGTCCCTAGGTATTTTTCGATTTCTTCAGTGATCTCTTAGTTATCTAGTAATGTAGTTTTAGCCTCCATGTGTTTGTGTTTTTTACGTTTTTTTCCCATGTAATTAATTTCTAATCTCATAGCCTTGTAGACAGGAAAGATGCATGATATGATTTCAATTTTCTTAAATTTACTCAGGCTTGATTTATGACCCAGGATGTGATCTATCCTGGAGAATGTTCCATGCGCACTTGAGAAGAAAGTGTAATCTGCTGTTTTCGGATGGAATGTCCTATAAATGTCAATTAAGTCTATATGGTCTATTGTATCATTTAAAGCTTCTGTTTCCTTATTTATTTTCATTTTGGATGATCTGTCCATTGGTGCAAGTGAGGTGTTAAAGTTCCCCACTATTATTTTGTTACTGTCGATTTCCTCTTTTATAACTGTTATCAGTTCCCTTATATATGAAGGTGCTCCTATGTTGGGTACATATATATTTATAATTGTTATATCTTCTTCTTGGATTGATCATTATGTAGTGTCCTTCCTTGTCTCTTGTAACATTCTTTATTTTAAAGTCTATTTTATCTGATACGAGTATTGCTACTCCAGCTTTCTTTTTATTTCCATTTGCATAGAATATCTTTGTCTATCCCCTCACTTTCAGTCTGTATGTGTCCCTAGGTCTGAAGTGGGTCTCTTGTAGACCGCATATATATGGGTCTTGTTTTTGTATCTATTCAGCAAGCATGTGTCTTTTGGTTGGGACATTTACTCCATTCACCTTTAAGGTCATTATCGATATGTATGTTCCTATGACCATTTTCTTAATTGTTTTGGGTTTGTTTTTGTAGGTCCTTTTCTTCCCTTGTGTTTCGCACTTAGGGAAATTCCTTTAGCATTTTTTGTAGAGCTGAATTCTCTTAGCTTTTGCTTGTCTGTAAAGCTTTTCATTTCTCCATCGAATCTGAATGAGATCCTTGCTGCATAGAGTAATCTTGGTTGTAACTTCTTCCCTTTCATCATTTTAAATATATCATGCCACTCCCGTCTGGCTTGTAAAGTTTCTGCTGGGAAATCAGCTGTTAACCTTAAGGGAGTTCCCTTGTATGCTATTTGTCATTTTTCCCTTGCTGCTTTCCATATTTTTTCTTTGTCTTTAATTTTTGCCAATATGATTACTATGTGCCTTGGCATGTTTCTCCTTGGGTTTATCCTGTATGGGACTCACTGTGCTTCCTGGCCTTGGGTGACTATTTCCTTTCCCATGTTAGGGAAGTTTTTGACTATAATCACTTCAAATATTTTCTCTGGTCCTTTCTCTCTCTCTTTTCTTTCTGGGACCCCTATAATGCAAATCTTGTTGCGTTTAATGTTGTCCCAGAGGTCTCTTAGGCTGTCTTCATTTCTTTTCATTCTTTCTTCTTTATTCTGTTCAGCAGCAGTGAATTTCACCCTTCTGTCTTCCAGGTCACTTATCCGTTCTTCTGCCTCAGTTATTCTGTTATTGATTCCTTCTAGTGTAGTTTTCATTGCAGTTATTGTATTGTTCATCTCTGTTTGTTTGTTCTTTAATTCTTCTAGGTCTTTGTTAAACATTTCTTGCATCTTCTTGATCTTTGCCTCCATTGTTTTTCTGAGGTTCTGGCTCATCTTCACTCCCATTATTCTGAATTCTTTTTCTGGAAGGTTGCCTATCTCCACTTCATTTAGTTGTTTTTCTGGGGTTTTATCTTGTTACTTCATCTGATACATAGCCCCCTGCCCTTTCACCTTGTCTATTTTTTCTGTGAATGTTCTTTTTGTTCCACAGTCTGCAGGATTGTTGTTCTTCTTTTTTCTGCTGTCTTCCCTCTGGTGGATGAGGCTATCTAAGAGGCTTGTGCAGGTTTCCTGATGAGATGGGTTAGTGGTGGGTAGAGCTGGGTGTTGCTCTGGTGGGCAGAGCTCAGTAAAACTATTTTCCGCTTGACTGCTGATGGGTGGGGCTGGGTTCCCTCCATGTTGGTTGTTTGGCCTGAGGCAACCCAACACTGGAGCCTACCTGGGCTCTTTGGTGCAGCTAATGGCAGACTCTGAGAGGCACATGCCAAGGAGTACTTCCCATAACTTCTATTGCCAGTGCCCTTGTCCACACGGTGAGCCACAGCCACCCCCTGCGTCTTCAGGAGACCCTCCAACACTAGCTGCTATGTCTGCTTCAGTCTCCCCTGGGTTCACTGCTCCTTCCCCTGGGTCCCGATGCACACACTACTTTGTGTGTGCCCTCCAAGAGTGGAGTCTCTGTTTCCCCCAGTCCTGTGAAAGTCTTGCAATTAAATCCCACTATACTTCAAAGTCTGGTTCTCTAGGAATTCCTCCTCCTGTTGCTGACCCCCCAGATTGGGAAGCCTGACATGGGGCTCAGTACCTTCACTCCAGTGGGCAGACTTCTGTGGTATAAGTGTTCTCCTGTCTGTGAGTCACCCACCCATCAGTTATGGGATTTGATTTTGCTGTGATTGTGCCCCTCCTACCATCTCATTGTGGCTTATCCTTTGTCTTTCGATGTGGGGTATATTTTTTGGTGAGTTCCAGTGTCTTCCTCTTGATGATTGTCCAGCAGGTAGTTGTGATTCTGGTGTTCTCACAAGAGGGAGTAAGAGCATGTCCTTCTACTCCACCATCTTGGTTTCAGGCTAGCACTACTTTTCTGAACCCTTAACTTTTGGTATGTTGTAGTTTCATTTTTATTTGTTTCAAGGTATTTTCTAATTTCCATTTTAATTTCTCTTTTGGCTTATCATTTGTTTAATAATTTGTGGTTATTTTCCAAACAGTCATTAATTTACTAGTTTTCCTTCTGTTGTTTTTTGCTTGAATCCGTTATGATCAGATAAGATACTTTGCATAATTTCAAACTTTTTAAATTGATTAGACTTGCTTTGTGGACCAACATGTTGTCTATCCTGAAGAATGTTCCATGTGTACTGTAGAAAAATTTGTATTCTGCTGTTGGTGGTGCAGTGTTCTATATATGTCTCTTAGGTTTAATTGGCTTTTGGTGTTGTCCAAGTCCACTATTCCCTTAATGATCTTCTGTTTGATTTTCTATCCATTATTGAAAGTGATGTATTGACGTTTTCCACTATTATTGGAGAACTATTTCTCCCTTCAATACTGTCAGTGTTTGCTTCATATATTTTGTAGTGCTTAAAGTGGTGTATATATATTTACAATTGTTATATCTTATTGGTGAATTGACCGATGTATTGATATATAATGTCCTTCTTTGTCTCTTGTAACAGGTTGTTTTACTTAAAGTCTATTTTGTCTGATATTAGTATAGCCAACCTGGCTTTCTTCTGGTTACTGTTTACATGGAATATCTTCTCCCATCCTTTCACATTCAACCATTTTTATTTTTACATACAAAATGTGACTTTTGTATATAGCATATAATTGGATCATGTTTTTCTTTAAACCCATTCTGCCAATCTATGACTTTTGAATGGAGAAAATTTAATCCATTTACATTTAAATTAATTATTGATAAGGAAGGACTTTCTTCTGACATTTTTTATTTTTCTCATATGTCTTAATAGTTTTTTGTCTCTCATTTCATCCATTACTGCTTTTGTTTGTGTTTAGTTGATTTTATTTTAATTTTTTCGGTATGCAGGCCTCTCACTGTTGTGGCATCTCCCATTGCAGAGCACAGGCTCTGGACACGCAGGCTCAGTGGCCATGGCTCATGGGCCCAGCCACTCTGTGGCATGTGGGATTTTCCTGGACTGTGGCATGAGCCTGCATCCCCTGCATCGGCAGGCGGACTCTCAACCACTGTGCCACCAGGGAAGCCCTAGTTGATTTTTTGTAGTGACATGTTTGATTCTCTTCTCATTTCCTTTTGTGTATATTCTATAGATATCTTCTTTGTGGTTACCATGGGGATTACCTACCACATGCTAAAGTTGTAAGCATTTAATTTGAATTGATATCAGCATAATTTCATTTTCATACAAAACTATACCCATATATCTCCATCTCCTTTCAAGTTATTGTTGTCATGAATTACATCTGTATGCAACTTGTGGCCAATAATATAGACTTATAATTATTTGTAAGCCTTTATCCTTTAAATCCTGTAGAAAATGTTTTAAATGAAGTTACAAAGAGTAGAATTATACTGTGCAAGATAATTTTATATCTTCATATGACCTTAAGTTACTCTTGACCATCCTTTTATTTCACCCTGAAGGAACACCTTTAGCATTTTTAGTAGGGCCAGCCTCTTGATAAAAAAATCCCTCAGCTTTTGTCTAACTGAGAATGTCTTAATTTCTCCCTTCTTTTAAAAAATGTGACAAAATATAAGTAGCATAAAATTTACCATTTTAAACATTTTAAGTGTACAATTCCATGGAATTAAGTACATTTGCATTATTATACAACCATCATCACCATCCATCTCCAGAAACTTTTCATCTTCTCAAAGTAAAATTCTGTACCTATTAAACAGTAACTCCCATTCCTTCCTTCCCCCAACTCCAAATCCCTTCCTTCCCCTACCCTTCCAAACCACCATTCTACATTCTGTCTCTGAATATGACTACTCCAAGGTACCTGATGTAAGTGGAATCATGCACTAATTTTTCTTTTGTGACTGGCTTATTTAATTATCATAATATCTTCAAGGTTCTTCCATCTTGTATCATATGATTTTTTTGTGGTGACTTGTTTTGATTCCCTTCTTATTTCATTTTGTGTATATTTTATAGATATTTTCCTTCTAGTTACCTTGGAGATTACATATAACATCCTAAAGTTATATGTAATTGAAAGACTGTTTTTTCAGGTATAGTATTCCCAGTTGACATGCTTTTTTTTTTAGGTCTGAAATATATCATCCCTCTAACTTCTGGCCACAAGGTTTCTGATGAGAAATTGCCTGATAATCTTATTGAGAATCCCTTTTATGTGATGAGTCATTTCTTTATTGTTTTTCTTATGATTCTCTTTTTGTTTTTGCTTATCAAAAGTTTGTTTATAATATATCTTTGTGTGGTCACCTTTGGTTTATCTTACTGGGAGCTTATCGAGCATCTTGAACTTATAGGTTTATGTATTTCCTTAAATTTGGTAAGTTTTTAGCCATTATTTCTGCAAGTAATCTGCCATTTTCTCTTTCTTTTTCTGTGACTGCCATAATATGTACTTTTGTCTGTTTGTCTGCCCACAAGTCTCTTTTCTCTTTTCTTAATTCCTTTATTCTCTGCTCTTCTAACTTGATAATTTCAGCTGTCATTTCTTCAAGTTTGCTGATTCTTTTTCTCTGCCTCCTCAGATCTGCTGTTGAATTCTTCTACTGAATATTTTATTTCAGTTTTTATTTTTTAGCATTGGAATTTCTGTTAGATTCCTTATTATAATTTTTATTTCTTGATATTCCTATTTTGTTCATATATTGTTTTATGATTACTCTTTATCTGGGTTTTCCCTTAGTACTTTGAGTATATTTAAGACAATAGTTTTATTATACCCCAATAAAGATGTTAAAAAAAAAGACAATAGTTTTAAAGTTTCTGCTAAGTAAGTCAATTGTATGGGTTCCCTTGCAGATGATTTCTGTCAGTTTAATTTTTTCCTTTGACTGTGCCATGTTTTCCTTGTTTCTTTGTGTGTCTTGTAAATTTTTTGTTATTGTTGGAAACTGGGCATATGATTATTATAACAAAGTAACTGAAAATTAGATTCCCTTCTCACCATTTTATATTTTTAAGACTTTTACAAACTATTTTTACAAAAACTCTTCCTTGTCATGTGTCCTTACCAATATCTCTGTTCTTTAGCTCATGTTCAGCTAGTGTTTTCACAGAAATCTCCTTACATGTTAGAAGCTCAAACAAGCAAACACCAAAAAATAAACAAACAAAAAGAGAACACACTGAACTCTCCCAGTCTTTGTAGACTGGTTCTGTGCTGGGTCAGTCCTTCAGCAAATACCTAGACTTACTCTGAGCTCAGGGGTCAACCTGAGGTGAAATGTTAAGGTCTTTTCATGTCTCATCCGAGCATGTGTCTTCTTTGGACCTGCACATGGCTTTCTAAATTTCCTCATATATATGGCTGCTTTTGAATGTCTTAAATTTCTAAAGAGTCTCATCTCAGTTTCTCCTCCAGGCCTTAGATATCATATTATATATCTCCACCTGTACCTCCTTGCCCCAAGTGTCTGTGAATCTGTAGTCCCCTTGTAGCTTTTATAAGCAGTGCCCACCAGTTCACACCCATGTTTGAGTTTTTCAAGAGAGAAACCAAAAGCCCAGTCCTTCAGTTAGCTCCCAGACAGGTTAAAACAGTTGTACAGAATAATTTGCAAATTAGGCCTCTCTTTTGAGAGAGGAAACTAGAAACTGAGCTACTGCTGCTCAAGACCAACATCTTCATCACACCAGGGAAGATATGGGGGAAGGGTGAAAAAACAAAAAAGCAAAAGATTTTCCTACTGTTTTGAAGATAGCTTTTTCTTGTTTGGGAATTAGCTTGGTTGCTGTAACCTTTGATTGTTCTCCAGTTTCTAAAAATTGGTTCAGATGTCTACTGTTATTACTATTATCTCAGTAGAAGGAGAACTTGGAGATTCCTAGTCCCTCATTTCACTGTAGCCACTCTCTAGAGTACTTGTTTTACTTAATAATTCCCACCAGAATTCTGTCAGCAAGCCCTGAGTATTTCAACCCCAATTCAGAAGATATGCTATAGATAAAGATATGCTATATACTTCAGAAGGGATATATAAATAATTTTAAGCTCCTATCCAGTTGAAATATTTAACAATCTCCCCCTAGTCCCACTTCTCTACCAGTTCAACTTCCTCATTTATAATTGATATCCTATAGGAAGTAGAATGATAATTATTAGGGAATGGGAAAAACAAGCCAGTTGACAATGTAATTTTTGCTTCCAACTCCAAGGTATTTGTTTTTGGAGAGCATGCTCTATCTTCTTATGATTTCTCAACATTTTGTAGAGTATAGCATTTGCCTATGAGCAATGATATAATTCCAGAAAGAGCCAGAAATTCTTTTGTGTGTGGTTTGGCAGCAGCAGTTATCACTTGAGGCCATCCTGAGTCATCCTTGGCATTTTATTTGATTTAGATCCTCAGTAAATATTTGTAGAATAAATGAAAATAAATAGCCAGCTGTGCATCTCATATAGAAAGAGCTAGAAGAAATGGTATTTTCCAGGGGTGCTAACTAAACCTCCTATCATCCTCTAATGCCCAACTCAAATCCCATCTCTTTTGTAAAAATATCCTTGTTCTCTAAACTCAAAATGGATTTCCCCCATCGAAGTTCCTTTAAACTTCAAACCATTCAAAAGCACTTTGTAATGTCTTATAGAGAAAAGATGGACTTTCAGAATCAGATGAACTTGAGCTCAGTTCCCACCTCTTCTCTTTACTAACTGTGGATCCTTGGTCAAGTTGCCAAACCTCTCTGAGCCTCAGTTTCCTTCTCTGTAAAATGTTTCCTTATCCGTAGTGATCTTACAGTATTGTTGTAAGGATTAAATAAGATAGTGTAGGTGATAGTACTAATATTTTGTCTGGTTGAATAGTTAGTTTTATTTTCTTTTTTGTCAGTTATAAACATGAAGAGTAGAAGGTTTTGAAGTATGGTATGCTGTATGAAGTATGGCATGCTGCTACCTTTTGCATTACTACACATGAAGGATGTGCCATGTGCATTCCCATGAAGATTCCCAAGGTCCCAGGAAGATGCCCAAGGTTGTAGAGAGCTAAGTTCTGCCACTGGTTTACTGTGTATGGACTTAGTTCTCCTAAATAAATCCTCTCT
Organism: Delphinapterus leucas; assembly: GCF_059928025.1. Taxonomy (NCBI): domain Eukaryota; kingdom Metazoa; phylum Chordata; class Mammalia; order Artiodactyla; family Monodontidae; genus Delphinapterus; species Delphinapterus leucas. The sequence goes on along the minus strand of NC_143150.1, from coordinate 75,736,465 downwards.
TCTCAATCCTTCTCCCATTCCCCTAAGGGAAAGAAACTACAAAGTATTGAGCTTTGCACTGGGAGTTTTATATAAGTTTACTTTGCCTTAATAACACCTTCCCCTTTCCCAGATTGTGGTAAGTAAATGGAAGCACAGAGCAATAAAGTAACTCATACTAGTCACACAGCTTATAAGTTGCAGAGCCAGGATTCAAAATATATCCTGATAGGTATAGAATAGGTATCGGTACAGGTAATGGTATATGTATAAAGTAGAGATGTAGATGGGCCTTACTGCTGTCCCTATGGCAAATAATTCTAGTCTTTGGGTCCAGGAACCAGGGTGGCCAGATGGCAATATTACAGAATCAAAGAATGTCAGAGCAGCAAACGTTATTAAAGGTTCTTGAGTCTGATCTCCTCATTGAAGGCTAGAGAAGCAAGAGACATACAAATAAGTGACCAAGCTAGGATACCAATTCAGGGCTTCCAACCGAGTTCAGTATCCTCTCCAAGTCCAGCTTCCCTCACTCTGCATTATTTCAATAGATGACAGAGTAGCCTGGGTATGGGGGAAAGAGAGGCTGACTTGGAGGCCCAAGGGAAGTTTTTCTTGTTGGTGCATCACTATGGTGCACATTGGGTTCTGTGTTTCCAACAGGGGGACTGACCATACTAACTTGACCACATACTCTTACTCAGTCCATCTTATGGCTAACATCTCAACAGGCTGGCTTGACCGCTAGAGATCTTCAGTCATGGGGTGTAGGCGAGAGGTTTGCTGGGTAAAAGGTCCTGTTGAGGGAGGAAATTCACCACTATGGCTTCACTGACACCAATAATGGATCCCTCATTCATTATTCTTTCTGTTGCTTGACACTAATGGAGTGATTGTGATAATGGATTTTGGTATATCATTCCAGTACCACTTACCAACAATGTGGCTCAGGCAAGTTACTTAATCTCTTTGAGACCCAGCATCCTCCCTCTTCAAATGGGGATCATGATGATTATCTTGAATTAAATAAGAGAATGTAAACAAAGCACTTGGAACATTACCAGGTACTTAGTAAATACTCAGTAAATGAAAGTTATTATAATTATAACAATATTAACAACTGACACTGAAGAAAATGTTCTGGTTTATAGCAAATTTTAATACGCTTTGCTATATATCAAGGCATGTAGCCTTCACTTTTCACTGAAGGCCAATGGAGAGATACAACTTGTTGTCTTTATCATAATGATCCCATTATGTTGGAAGCCTGTTACCGAGTCCCTCTCATCTTTATCTTTCCCAGGCTGAATTTTGAGACAATTCTAAGTCCCATTTTTTGTTTCATTAAACCTCTTTAGAGATGACAGCCTTTACAAAGGCAAGTGGTGCCTTTATAAGCCTTTTGGAATTCCCAGGTAAATGCCTCCCTCTGTGTCAACAGCCAGTTTTGTTGTGAGCTGAATAAAGAGGCATAACAGTTACAAGACCTAAATCCACCAGTCCTCCTGAAAGAAACACTGTCTTCTTATTTGTTAGGGTGAGCCTTTTTGTACCACAAGGGTGAATCTGTGTGGATTTGGGCCAACTATTTCACTTTATGAGCCTCAAATTTTCTTATTTAAAATATGGAGGTGCAAGACACCTGATAATTGAGGAGAGTTTAATGGAAGTTCTATTTTCAAAGTTGTGGGCAGGGTAAAGAGAAGCAATTAGGAATGGTGAAACACTCTGGGGCTAGAGACAGCTGGTTGGTTTTACCACTTCTAGAAGAAGGTGTAGAACAGTTACCATAACAAAAAGACAGACATACAGATGTGTGCGTACACACACACACACACATAGAAGGAGAGAGAGTCAGAAATAGAGGGGGTAGGGAGAGAGAGAGAAGCTATGAGAAGGTACCATCTTAACAGAGCTTCGTCCTTCTTAAATGAATGTAATCACTGCCAACCTGCAGCCTAGCAGGGAGAGAGCTGAAGGAATAAAGACATGATCTCTCTCTCCTCCCACTCTTCTACTATTGTCTCCCATTAATGATTCCTAAAGGAAACCAAAAGTCAAGGGAGTTCAGTTGACCTATTCCATCTGGGTCAGTTTCACAAGGCACAGGGAAGTACAGAGAATAGCAGAGAGTGAATCTAAATGGGTAAAAGGAGAATAGCTATCATGAGAGCTAGCATTTATTCAGTGGCTATTTTGTGCCTAGAACTGTTCTAGGTCCTTTACATCCATTATCTCACCTGGTCCTTATGTCAGCCTTGCAAGTTGGGGATTATGTCCTTATTTTATACATGAGGAAACTCAGTCTCAGAAATTAAAATTCCAGTACCGGATTGTTGCATAAATTGAGACAACCTGTGGATAGCATCTCTGATTCTTAGATTCACATATGCAGCCATTTATTCAATATTCTTAGAGATAGATACAGAGATGAATAAGAAACAATACCTGGCCTCCAAAAATCCACAGAATCAAATGCTGAACAGGGAAAAAGTGAAATAGCAAGAAGACAAGAGAGAAAACATAATCTTTTGCAACAAAATCTTTTGAGAAGGACTCACTTAGCAAGTTTTCGCACATAACAAACTATATATATATACCACACTTTACCATGTGCCAAGCACACTATAGTCAGTATTTCTTTACCCTCATTGCAACTTTATGAAATAGGCATTGCTGTTGTTCCAATTTTGCCATTGAGAAAACTGAGGTTCAGTTCATGATCTTGAAGCAAATAAGAGGCTGAGCCAGGCTAGGAAGCCAGGTTTTCAACTACTATTGCATTTGTCATTGCTAATTTTGTAAGTGCTAGGTGCTGAATATATTATAACAGTGTAGTGCTGCTTCACACTAGGAATTTTGAACATCTCTCTAAAAAGTTTTACTCTTAAAATATAATCATTTTAGGTCCCAGAAAAAAAAGGCTTCTAATGACCTTATTGTACCAATGATTTAAAATAAAAACAATAAAACAGATATTTAAAAATTCCTTCTCTGAAATTTTAAATGTACATATCACGCTCAACATTCACAGACACATTCCACTCTCACATCAACCTGGGTCTTGTCCCAAGTCTATTCTGTTTCAGTTTGACTACAAAAGTTTAGATGGAACTTGGGCCAAGGGATTGAAGTGAGAGTCCCAGATAATACACATGCAGAGAGAAATGAGTTGCTTGTCTTTCACTAGGTGCTAAGGTTGGAAGGAACCTACTCCCATCTGAGGCTTAAATCCCTTCTACTACACCACCTCCAGGTAAGCAGTTAGCTTTTGTTCAGTTATCACTTCTTCTTGAGGCCAATTCTACCTTGTCAGGATAACTGACTCTTCAGAACTTCTTTCATTCATTGGGCTGAAATTTATCTCCATGTGGTTTTCTCCCACTGGTCTCAGCTCTATCTATGAAGGACACATAGACCTTGTTTTCTGCTCTGCTCTGTGAAATCCCTTCAGAGATCTGAAGACACAGACCTGGTCCCACTTTAATCTTCTATTCTCCAGGCTTACAATTATACACTTAACCAAATGGGGGAAGGTGGCAAAGGCTGGGGCCCTCTATATACATACATTCATCCAGATTCTGGTCCAAGCCCAGGCCCTGGCCCACATTTCAGCCTAGTCAGCCCAAGCCTTTTCTAAACTATTGTCTGGTGGTTCAGTCATTCCCTCCAAATCTTGATCTTCAGTTTGTGTGGAGTAGTGGTGAAAGATAGAAACTTCAGAGCCATTCAGACTAGGGTTGGAATCCCAACTCTGCCACTTACTAGCCAAGAAACTTTGGGAAAGTTGCTTCAATTCTCTGAACTTCAGTTTCCACACATGTGAAATAGACTAATGTTACTCACCTACGTCAGAGACTGATAATTGTCCCCTAATATCTTCTCTGATTTTATAGTAGTAGAAATTGTAGTGGGTACATAGTCACTCAGCTAAATTCTAGATTTTCCAGCCTTCCTTGGACATAGGTGTGGCTATATGACTAATATCTAGCAAATAGATATGAACAGAAATGACATAAGTAGCTTCTAGGTGGTACTATCTTCTGCTGGCTAGAATACATAGGTGATGATGGAATTGGAGAAGCTACCTTAAATCATGATTCAAGTCCTTACTCTGCTAAATACATGGCATGTTATCTCCCAGTTTCTGAATGTGTAAATTGGAGACAACAATGTTAACCTTTAAGAGATGTCGGGAATATTCGGTGAAAGACTGAATTTTAACATACTTTGGTAATGGTCACGTCATTATTTTTAGGGTTGGAGTACAGCCCAAATACACTGAAAGGGGCTTTGAATTTGAGGGATAGCAGCTTCTAATCTCATCCTAGTCATTTTAGTAGCTGTGTGATATTGTACAGAATCCATAAACTTTCTCAGCCTCATTTTCTTCAACTGTAAAATGGGGGAAATCGCACTTCCCCTCAGAGATGTTGAGAAGATTAATTGACATAGTATCAGTGAAAGTGTTTGGTATATAGTAGGTGCTCAATATATTTTTTTTCTTTTCCCCTTTTCTTCCATAAACATCTACAACTGTGTCTGGGTGAAGACATCTGTGGGCATCATGAAGACAATTAGGTACGGATGGAGAAAGGAGAAAGTTTAGAAGATGAACTAAAAGTAATTTTAATATCAGCCTATTCTGTCTTATTTTCTATCTTTCCCCTTGAGCATTTGTATTGTTCTCACCATGGTCTGAGCGTTAAACTGGTAGGTATGTTCCTTAGTTATTTGACGCCATGGACACTTTCAGAAGTTTGGTGAAGCCTACTGACACTTCTTAGAATAATATATAAAATGCATAAAATAAAATATAGAAGATTGCAATGGAAACCAATTATATTTCAATGCATTTATCAATTATACAAAAATCAAAGTTGTGGTATAGAAATACACATACTTCTTTATTAATGCATTAAATAACAAGATCTAATGGATGGTTTAATACTATCATAATTTAAAGTAGTGATGAACATAAAATAAATGATATTCCAAGACGTGTGCAACAACGGTAATGTGATATGAGAACGTTGTAATTTCTACTTGCTATGAGATTCAGGTACTGTGAAAATTACTGTAGACTTTTTTCTCTTGGCATGGTTTTTATTATAGATAAATAATAAAGAAAAAGAGAAGAAACCTAATGAAGGAGCTACACTTACTTAAAACTGAAAAGATATCCTCTCCCACTCTTGCCCTCCATGGATATATATATATGACATTGTTAGCCCATTTTGAAATGTATTCTTTGTTTCTTTGAGTCATTGTCTGTTTCTTCTATGTTAAAAACATATTAACTATCAATGTGATGATATAAATATATATGTGTGGGTAGATGAGAGGTTGAAGGGAAGTTTCTCTTAAATTCTAAGAAAAGAAATAGCTTTCTCCTTGGTTCCCACATCATCAATCAATACATCACATCCTCAGTCTACTTCATTTTCTCCCTCAAAGAAAACTGAATAATCACATCTGGTTTTAAAACTTGAGAAAAAATTTTCAGAAAGATCTGAGATGGCCTATTATTTGGGGGAACTATAGACGTTTTTGTAGCCCTGATTCTGTATTTAAAGGATGTTCAGCTGCTATTTTTACTTACATTCATAATTGGAGGAAAAGCTAAATTTTAGTTAGAAGCTCATGAAAATAAAACATATTATTTTTCATCCAATTTCATGGATATCTGCCTTAGACCCTGCATGAAAGAGCTCTTATAGCAAAGATTTTATGATATGGAAACATACCACTGACTGGTAAAATTTTAAAAAGCCAATTTGGTACTACATACACTAAACTGATTGATTCAAAGCAGACCCAAAGTAGAAAGAGACCTTAGAAGTTATGTATTCTAGCCACTCCATTCCACAACTTGAGGACGCAGAAGTGAAATGATCTGTTCAAGCTCACACAGTTAGATAGATATTGCAAAATTAGAACCCAAGCTCTTGACTAGCAGGTCACTGCTCTAATTCAACCAAACTAATCTTGAAATCTAGATATGTAGATATGTAACAATTTTGCAAGTTTAGAAAGGTAAGTGATCAGTATTAAAAATCAGCATGGACTTTCTATGCATGTCACACTAGATTTAACTGATTTTATTTCTTATTAGTAGAATTACTAGATTGAAAGTTCAATATAATCTTCTTCCAGAGGGTATCTCAACTTTGGCCTGGTGTTTGACAAAGTATCTAAGGATATCCCTACAGATATTACTGAGAAATAAGGATGCAGATGACAGTATATTTAGGAGACTTCTGAATGACTGTAGCCTCATGGCCAAGTAAAGAGTCAATTGGGTCAATCTAGGTATAGTGCTCAATAGCGTGCTGCAGGTGTTGGCCCTTATCCCCAATTCATTCAACATTTTTACTAATAGTTTTTATGAGGAATCTAGTTGTACATCACAACAGATGACAGGAAGCTGTGGTGGGGAGATGCAAATTAATGAATTAGGAGATGTCCACAAGCTGTAATGGGCTGGATAGAGCCAGATGGAATTGAAGAAAGATTTATGGGAAGCCCTCAATTTTGTCTTGAAAATTGCACAGGCACAGGATGGGAGATACTGGCAAGTATGGAAGAGTAGAGGAAGGAGGTATTTCAGCAAGGTTATGAATGATATTCCCTAAAACCTCAGTAAACTAACACAATGGAATTTATTACTAATGGTAATTTTAATAAGTGGTGATAGAAAGAGGTACTGATTTCCACACAGTCACTGAGGGACTCAGGCTGATAGAGGTTCTGCCATGATCACAATATGGCTTTCAAGATTTTCCTGGAATTCAATTACCAGGGGGCAGATGAGGGCAAATTGTGGAAAAGTTTATGTTGCAGGACTAGAAATGGTATATATCACTTCTACATATATTCCATTTGCTATAATTAAGTTAAATGACTATATGTAGCAGCAAGGGAGGTTAGTAAGTGTAGTTTAGATGTGTGATGAGAAAGAAAGCAAAACATGTTAAATGAACAACCAGGCAGTTTCTGCCTCAGAGCCTTAGGCCAACATGGCTAGAAGGGGTTAGGTATGATAGTCCTATTCTCTTCTGCCCTAGCGCCGCAGTTTAAAGGAGAAACAGAATAACTGTTTAATTTTCTCAGGCAGTGAGTACAGTAGTAGTGAGCTGGATTCCAGAATTCATAAAGAGTGGTTAAAGGAACTGGAGCTGCTTGGCCTGGAGAAGAGAAGGACCAGGGATGTGACACATGTCTGTCTTCAGGCCTCTGAAGAACTGTCACAGGGAAGAAGGAGAAAACGGGGTCCGTATGGTTCCAAGAGGTAGAGCTTGGACTTACAAGTGAAAGCCACAGGGTGGTTAGGTTCAGCTAAATCGAAGGAAGAGTTGTCCATGGATGGAATAAGCTGCTTTTGGAGATAGTAAGCTGTTTATCACCAGAGGTGTGCAAAGGCTGGATGAGCTATCTCTCAGGGGTCATGTTGAAGTGGAAGTGATTCTTCCATCATGGGCAAGGTTGTACTACTTGATCTAAGACTCTTTCCAAGTCTGAGATGCTATATTTCTCCATCCTTTCCCTGATATAGTCTCACATTTCTTTCTCTTGTTCTAGTCTTATAAGGGTAATGCAAGCTGAAGAGATATGATTTGAAATGCACTTTTATGAAAAATAAAAATCAGGGCAAAAGGCAATATTAATCACCATAAAACTATGCAAGAATTGCACTTATAAATTGCAGACTAACAATAGAGTATGTCTTTAACATAGAACTTCATTGCAAGTTTTAAAATGAAAATACCTAAGTGACTAATCTTTGAGAAATACGGCAATTTCAGGAATATGGCCATATCAAGTAGTTACTGTAGTTTGTAATTGATTCCTGGTATCAGATTGGATATATATTGAATTTAGGCTGGTATTTTCTGGTATGCATTGTCCTGTAAAATACAATGACAGCACAAGGCTTATACAAAGAAATATGTTAGATAAATGAGTCCTTACCACATTATAAAAAGAAATTAATCTGGTTGAAGTGAAGTGACACCAGCAAAAGCCTCTGAAGTTACACTTTTAGTATGTCAGGGCTTCCTAGGAGCCTAGATATCATGGAGTACAACCCCTTCAATGTAATTGATGACACATGAGAATTTAGGGGAGAGGGAGATAACATAGCAGGAAAATCAGGGATACCTTCATGAAAGAGATGACATTTGACTGGGGTCTAAAAAGTGGTATTAATTTTCTCAGGCAGTGATATATATATATATATATATATATATATATATATATATATATATATATATATATATAATTTCCAATGGTAATACATGCTTCGAAGAAAGCAAGATAGGGTAATGGGTGGGAAACCATATCAGGTAGGATTTTATGTCATAAAAAGAGCTTGGGAGTGGAGTCAAAATGGCAGTGTGGGAGGGCATGGAGTTCACATCTCCCCACAACTAGGGCACCTGCTGGATGCTGGTGGGAAATCTCGATGTCCAAGGAGATGGGAAGATCCCCCAAGTGACTGGGTAGGACGTGGGGGGCAGTGAGGAGGGAAGAGAAGTGGAGGCCAGATAGGACCAGTGCCCCTGAGGGGTGGCTGGGAGAGGGAAGGTGTTTCCATGCCTGGAGGGACAGTTGGGGGTTCAGAGGTTCGGGGGGGAGCATGTCTAGTATTTCCCTTACCAAATAGAGCCCTGGGAAGCCTGCTGCACTCCTGGGCCTGGTACTCCACCCTCCAGGGCCCCCTCAACCCACATGGGTCCTAGGCGCATGGGAGGGAGAGAGGAGGGGAGAAGAGGAGGAGAGGCAGGCAGTGAGAGGTCACCCTCTGGTACCAGAGGATGACGAGAGGCACGTGGGACATTTCCCCCACTCACTCAGACCCTTAGAATCCCGCTGGGGTCCTGGCTTGGTCCTCTGTCTTTGTCCCCCCCCACTGCTTCATTGGTCCTGTGGGGGGGAAGAAGAAGAGAGTGGACAGGGATGGGTCTCCAGTACTGGAGGATCAGGGGAGGTGTGGAGGATGTATCCCCCACCCACTCAGTCCCTGGGAAGCCTGCTGGACCCCCATTCCTGGTCCTCTGGCCTCTGGGGACCCCTCCGACTGCATGGGTCCTGGGGCATGGGAGGGAGGAAGGGAGGAGGGGGGAAGAGGAGGAAAGGCGGACAGTGGTGGGTTGACCCTCTGGGAATGGAGGATCAGGGGAGGCACAATGGACATTTCCCCTACCCACTCAGGCCCTGGGAAGCCTGATGGGGTCCTGGGCCGGGTCCTCCACCTTCCAGGGTCCCCTCTGGCTGTCTTGGTTCTGGGTGGGAAAGAAGAGGAGAGATGGATGGGGAGGGACCTTTCAGGATGGGAGGATCGTGGGGAACACTCCTAGCATTTCCCCTGCCCACTCAGGCCCAGGACACCTGCTGGGGTCCCAGACCTGGTCCTCCAACCTCCAAGGGCAAAGGCACTCCTGGGCCCCTCCTGCTGTGCTGAGCCTAAGATGCACCCCACCCCAAGCCAAGGTCTTTTATGGCTTTTTTTTTTCTCCTCTGTTTTGCTACTGTGGTTGTTTTATTTTCTGGTTGTTGTTTCATCTATATTTTTATTATTTTCATTTTTTCTAAAATATCTGTTAGTTTTCTAACCTTATTTTATGTTTTACACTTTGTCAGTGTTCAGCTACTTTTTGTCTTCTTTTTTTTTTTGCTGCCCCATACAGCTTGTGGGATCTTGGTTCTTGAGCCGGGATTGGGGCAGAGCTCCTGTCGTGAGAGCTCTGAGTCTGAACCACTGGACTAACAAAGCACCTCAGACCCAAGGAAATATTCATCAGAGTGAGGTCTCCCAGAGGTCCTGATCTAGGCACAAAGACCCAGCTCTACCCAACAGCCTACAAACTCCAGTGCTGGAAGCATCAGGCCAAACAACCAGTAAGACAGGAACACAATCCCACCCATCAAAAAAAAAAAATGAGATGACAAAAAAGCACGTCATAGATTAAGGAGCAAGGTAAAAACCTACAAGACTAAATAAATGAAGAGGATATAGACAACCTACCTGAAAAAGAATTCAGAGTAATGATAGTGAAGATGATCCAGAATCTCGGAAATAGAATGGAGGCATGGATTGATAAAATACAAGAAATGTTTAACAAAGATCTAGAAGAACTAAAGAACAAACAAACAGAGATGAACAACAGAGTAAGTGAAATGAAAAATACACTAGAAGGAAGCAAGAATACAAAAACTGAGGCAGGAGAAAGAGTAAGTGAGCTGGAAGACAGAATGGTGGAAATAAATGCTGAGGAGCAGAATAAAGAAAAAAGAAGGAAAAGAATAAAGGACAATCTCAGAGACCTCTGGGACAACACTAAACGTACCAGCATTCAAAATATAGGGGTCCCAGGAGAAAAAGAGAAACAGAAGGGGTCTAAGAAAATATTCAAAGAGATTATAGTGGAAAACTTCCCTAACATGGGAAAGGAAATAGCCACCCAATCCAGGAATCACAAGGAGTCCCATACAGGATAAACCCTAGGAGAAACACACCAAGACACATACTAATCAAACTAACAAAGATTAAAGTCAAAGAAAAAAATATTAAAAGCAGCAAGAGAAAAACAACAAATAACATATAAAAGAATCCCCATAAGGTTATCAGCTGAGTTTTCAGCAGAAACTCTACAGTCCAGAAGGGAGTGGCAGGATATACTTAAAGTAATGAAAGAGAAAAACCTACAACCATGATTACTCATTCAGATTAGACAGGGAAATGAAAAGGGTTACAAACAAGCAAAAGCTAAGAGAATTCAGCATCACAAAAACAGCTTTATAACAAATGGTAAAGGAACTTCTCTAGGCGGGAAACACAAGAGAAGAAAAACACCCACAAAAACAAACACACAATAATTAAGGAAATAATTAACAGGAACATACATATTGATAATAACCTTGAATGTAAATGGATTAAATACTCTAACCAAAAGGCACAGACTGGCTGAATGGATACAAAAACAAGACCCATATATATGCTGTCTACAAGAGACCCACTTCAGACCTAGGCACACGTACAGACTGGAAGTGAAGGGATGGAAAAATATATTCCATGCAAATGGAAATCAAAAGAAAGCTGGAGCAGCAATACTCATATCAGAAAAAAATAGACTTTAAAATAAAGACTGTTACAAGAGATAAGGAGGGACACTACATAATGATCAAGGGATCAATGCAAGAAGAAGATATAAAAATTGTAAATATTTATGCACCCAACATAGGAGCACCTCAATACATAAGGCAAATGCTAACAACCATAAAAGGGGAAACCAAGAGTAGCACAATAATTGTAGGGGACTTTAACAGCCCACTTACACCAATGGACAGATCATCCAAACAGAAAATGAGTAAGGAAACACAAGCTTTAAATGACAAAATAGACCAGATAGAGTTAATTGATATATGACATTCCACCCAAAGGTGGCCGAATACACTGTCTTCTCAAGTGCACACAGAACATTCTCCAGGATAGATCACATTTTGGTTCACAAATCGAGCCTCAGAAAAGGAAAAGTGTATAAAGCATCTTTACTGACCACAACATTATGAGATTAGAAATCAATTACAGGAAAAAAACTGTAAAAAACAAAAATACATGAAGGCTAAACAGTGCACTACTAAATAACCAAGAGATCACTGAAGAAATCAAAGAGGAAATCAAAAAATACCTAGAGAAAAATGACTCTGAAAATGTGAGGACCCAAAACCTATGGGATGCAGCAAAAGCAGTTCTAAGAGGGAAGTTTATAATAATTGAATCTCATCTCAAGAAACAAGAAACATCTCAAACCTAAAGCAACTAGAGAAAGAAGAACAAAGAAAACCCTAAGTCAGTAGAAGGAAAGAATCATCAAAATCAGGGCAGAAATAAATGAAACAGAAATGAAGAAAACAATAGCAAAGATCAATAAAACTAAAAGTTGTTTCTTTGAGAAGATAAACAAAATTAAAAAACGTAAAGCACACTCATTAAGAAAAAAAAGGAGAGGCTACAAATCAATAAAATTAGAAATGAAAAAAGAGAAATCACGACTGACACTGCAGAATTACAAAGGATGATAAGAGACTACCACAAACAACTATATGCCAGTAAAATGGACAACCTTGAAGAAATGTACAAATTCCCTGAAAGGTACAACTTCCCAAGCCTGAACCAGGAAGAATTAGAAGATATAAAGCAACCTATCACAAATAATGAACTTGAAACTGTAATTAGAAATCTTCCAACAAAAGAAAATCCAGGACCAGATGGCTTCACTGGCAAATTCTATCAAACATTTAGAGAAGAGCTAACCCTGATCCGTCTCAAACTCTTAAAAAAATTGCACAGGGAGGAACACTCCCAAATTAGTTCTACAAGGCCACCATTACCCTGATAACAAAACCAGACAAAGATGTCACAAAGAAAGAAAACTACAAGCCAAAATAACTGATGAACATAGATGCAAAAAATCCTCAACAAAATACTAGCAAACAGAATCCAACAGCACATTAAAGGGATCATACACCATGAACAAGTGAGATTTATCCCAGGAATGCAAGGATTCTTCAATACATGCAAATCAATCAATGTGATACACCATATTAACAAAGTAAGGAATAAAAACCATATGATCTCAATAGATGCAGAAGAAGCTTTTGATAAAAATCAACACTCATTTTTAATAAAAACTCTCCAGAGAATAGGCATATACGTAAACTACCTCAACATTATAAAGGCGATATATGACAAACACACAGCAGACATGATTCACAATGGTGAAAAATTGAAAGCATTTCCAATGAGATCAAGAGCAAGCAAAGGATGTCCACTCTCACCCTTCTTACTGAACACAGTTTTGGAAGTCATAGACATGGCAGTTAGAGAAGAAAAAGAAATAGAAGGAATACAAATTAGGAAACAAGAGGTAAAACTATCACTGCTTGCAGATGACATGATACTATACATAGAAAATGCTAAAGACACCAGAAAACTACTAGAACTAATCAATGAATTTGGTAAGGTTGCTGGATACAAAACTAATGTACAGAAATCTCTTGCCTTTCTATACACTAACAACAGAAAATCCGAAAGAGAAATTAAGGAAATAATCCCATTTACCAATGCGACAAAAATAGCAAAGTATCTAGGAAGAAACCTACCTAAGGAGGCAAAAGCCCTGTACTCAGAAAACCATAAAACACTGATGGAAGAAATCAAAGATGACATAAACAGATGGAGAAATATACCATGTTCTTGGATTGGAAGAATCAATATTGTGAAAATGACTATACTACCCAAATCAATCTACAGATTCAATGCAATCCCTGATAAATTACCAATGGCATTCTTCACAGTATTAGAACAAAAATTTTTAAAATTTGTATGAAAACACAAAAGACTCCAAATAGCAAAAGCGATCCTGAGAAAGAAAAATTGATCTGGAGGAATCAGGCTCCCCGACTTCAAAGTATACTACAAAGCTACAGTAAACAAGACAGTATGGTACTGGCACAAAACAGAAATATAGACCAATGGAACATGATGGAAAGCCCAGAGATAAACCGTGCACATGTTGTCACCTAATTTATGACAAAGGAGGCAAGAACATACAATGGAAAAAAAGACAGCCTCGTCAATAAGTAGTGCTGGGAAAACTCGACAGGCTACATGTAAATGAATGGAATTAGAACACTCCCTAACACCATACACAAAAATAAACTCAAAATAGGTTAGAGACCTAAATGTAAGACACTATAAAATTCTTAGAGGAAAACTTAGGAAGAACACTCTTTGACATAAATCACAGCAAGATCTTTTTTGATCCACCTCCTAGAGTAACGAAAATAAAAACCGAAATAAACAAATGGGACCTAATGAAACTTAAAAGCTTTTGCACAGCAAAGGAAACCATAAACAAGACGAAAAGGCAACCCTCTAAATGGGAGAAAATATTTGCAAATGAAGCAACATACAAAGGATTAATCTCCAAAATATACAAACAGCACATGGAGCTCAATATTAAAGAAAAAAATCAACCCAATTAAAAAATGGGCAGGGCTTCCCTGATGGCACAGTGGTAAAGAATCCACCTCCCAATGCAAGGGACATTGGTTCGAGCCCTGGCCCGGGAAGACCCAACATTCCATGGAGCAAAAAAACCCATGTGCTACAACTACTGAGCCTGCACTCTAAAGCCCATGCTCCGCAACAAGAGAAGCCACCGAAATGAGAAGCCCATGCACCACAAAGAACAGTAGCCCCCACTTGCCACAATTAGAAAAAAGCCCTCACACAGCAGCGAAGACCCAACGCAGACATAAATAAACAAACAAACAAGTAAATAAATAAAAATTTAAAAAATAAAAAATGGGCAGAACGCCTAGTCATTTCACGAAAGAAGACATACAGATGGCCAACAAACACATGAAAAGATGCTCAACATCACTAATTATTAGAGAAATACAAATCAAAACTACAATGATGTATCACCTCACACCAGTCAGAATGGCCATCACCAAAAATTCTACAAACAATAAATGCTGGAGTTGGTGTGGAGAATAGGGAACCCTTTTGCCCTGTTGGTTGGAACATAAATTGATACAACTACTATGGAGAACTTTATGGAGGTTCCTTAAAAAGCTAAAAATAGAACTACCATATGAACCAGAAATCCTACTACTGGCATATACCCTGAGAAAACCATAATTCAAAAGGACACATGTACACCAGTGTTCATTGCAGCACTATTTACAATTGCCAGGACAAGGAAGCAACCTAAATGTCCATCAACAGATGAATGGATAAAGAAGATGTAGTACATACATCTTACACATACTCTTACACAGAGTATTACTCTGTCATAAAAAGGAACAAAATTTGGTCATTTGTAGAGATGTGGATGGACCTAGAGTCTGTCATACAGAGTGACGTAAGCCAGAGAGAGAAAAACAAATTTTGTATATTAAAGCATATATGTGGAATCTAGAGAAATCATACAGATGAACATATTTGTAGGGCAGAAATAGCGACTTAGACATAAAGAACAGACATTTGGGCATGGGTGGGGGAGAAGTGGAGGGTGGGACTAATTGTGAGATTAGGATTGATATATATACACTGCCATGCGTACAATAGGTAGCTAATGGGAACATGTTATAAAGCACAGGAAGCTCAGCTCAGTGCTCTGTGACGACCCAGATGGGTGGGATGGGGGTGGGTGGGAGGGAGGTCTAAGAGGGAAGAGATATATGTATACATATAGCTTATTCACTTCATTGTACAGCAGAACTTAACACAATACTGTAAAGCAATTATACTCCAAAATTAAAATAAAATAAAGTAAATAAAATGAAGCAGAGGAAAAAAGATAGAAAAAAATAAAATAAAAGGAAAAATTGATAAATTAAAAAAAAGAGCTTGGTGGAATCTCAAAAAACAAAATGTTTCTGAAGAACTTAGGCAAAGGACAGGAATAAAGATGCAGACGTAGAGAATGGACTTGAGAACACAGAGAGGGGGAAGGGTAATCTGGGACGAAGTGAGAGAGTGGCATGGACATATATACATTACCAAAAGTAAAGTAGATAGCTAGTGGGAAGAAGCTTCATAGCACAAGGAGATCAGCTCAGTGCTTTGTGTCCACCTAGAGTGGTGGGATAGGGAGGGTGGAAGGGAGACGCAAGAGGGAGGAGATATGGGGATAAATGTATATGTATAGCTGATTCACTTTGTTATACAGCAGAAACTAACACACCATTGTAAAGCAATTATACTCCAATAAAGATGTTTTTTTTTTAAAAAAAAGAGCTTGGATATTACTTTAATTAATATAGAAAGCCATTGGAGGGTTTTAAGAAATATTACCCTTGCTGTTATTTGGAAAATGTATTGAGAGTGGGTAAAAGTGGAAACAGAGGGACCAATTAGGATACTGAAGTAGTAGACCAGAGAGATGGTAGAGCAGATGGAGAGAAGTATTCAGAATCATTATATGGTTTGGAAGTAGACCTAATAGTACAGACTGGTGGGTAGAAATAAGAAGGAACACTTATTTTGTCACCTACTTTTTAACCTAATCTATAAACAACCCTGTAAGGAAGGTGGAATTACCCCCACTAGAGGATTTTCAGTAGGGAAGTGATATGCTCTAACTTGCGTTGCTTAAAAATGCTTTCAGTTTCATTATCTCAACATCCATAAAGATCTCTGCACTAGGTAAGATGAGGACTGTGCCCTCTTATTCTCTGCCATTTTACAAGTGGGGAACCTAAGACTCAAATATCTGATCCTGATTTGTAACTCTTATCACTGATTTTGAATACAGGAACCGTGTTCACTCCAGCTGTTGGAATTACCCCTCAGATCCTCAAGAGGTAGGTGTAACCCATTTCCTGATTGTTGTAGCTCTCCAGGATGTGTTATCCATAACACACTGAGATCACAGGCTAGTAACCATCATCCCAAGGGCCAACTCAGGAAACACTCTCAAGCACCTGTGTTTGGCTTCTTTCAAGGTATATAGGGTTTATCTAGGAAAAGACCATTTTAACTTACCTGAGCTAGGGCATGGAAATATATGTGAATGAGGAGAAATGTAAGTACCAGAGCTATCTAAGTCCCTAGAGCTCCCACAGTACCCTGTGCTCCCCTCTCTCAGGGTACAGATCACACTATTTGGTTCTCTTCTGTTTCCTTGCCCCACTGAAGGATAAGTCCTCTCATAGGACCTAAGTCAGTAAATATTGGTTGATAGCATGCATAAAAAATACAAAAGAATCTTGAAATTTAACCTTCCCCTTTGCTTTGTAGAATATTATCTACACTAGCATAATCTGGGTTATATGAACTTGCAAATTTGGCCATTCAGTGTTCTACTTCAATACTACAGCTGTTTCTTCAACTTCCCAACTTGGTAGCAAAATGTGAGATATATTGTTTTTCTACTTACCAGCATTGCCTTGCTGGAGTAGTCTAATTATGAGATATAATACCAGCTAAGTCAACTCACTCTCCTCTTGTTCTTGCTTACCCCCATCAAAACACTCATTAGCTTGTACTATAATTGTTTGTTTACTTGGCATTATCTCACTTGAATAATATTTCCCACTCTCTTTAAGATCTAGGACCATGCCATGCATGTGCACAATTCGAGAGACCCCATCGCCTGGAGCAGATAAGGCACTAGTGTCTGCTGAACACTCTGCCACTCTCTGCTGAGATACATCTTCTCTTAACATTCATCTTTATTTCCTAAAGTGTCTTCACTTTTTCTCCTCACACTGACTTCACACATGATTTGATATCCTCTACAATAGACAGGCATACTTCCTCCTTTTATTGCCAAACTTCAAAGAGAAGCCACCAACTTGATGTCTCTATTTCCAACCACTTGTGCTCTTTCTGTTAGACAATCTAGTTTCAAACTCCACTAATCTAATGAATTCTTGAAGATTGTATTTAAAAACTTCTTGTCAATTTCAGGGTCCTTTTTGATATTCTTTCTCTTCAAGTCATTTGTAGTATTTGAGAGCAGGGATAACCCTTGTTCTTCAAAATCTCCTCCCTTACAAAATGTAAAATAGGTTAGTAACTCTTAGCTACACAGGATGGTTTGTTATGAGGCTTAAATGAAATCATATGTATGCACAGGCTCTGATAACACAGGTACTCTGCCTTTAACATTTGTAGAGCTTGGATCAAGAATAGAAATGGAGGTCCATATATCATATGTCTAAATATTTACAAGTTATTAATCAAGTTGACTAACTGTTAAATAAAATGTTAATATCTCCTACTTTGACAAATACACCTTTATAACAACTTTGAAGCCCAGATTCGAATGTAGAATTCTTACACTTCTGATAGTTCCATGCCAAAATGTGCTGGCATGTGGGAGAGCTATCTCTCAGCCTTCAGTACATCCCTTTTATCTTCCCATGATTGGCTCTGCTCTATACTGAGAAGGGCCTTGCATGTGCACATGTGGGCCCCTGGAATGTGGTCTGAAAAAAGAGGTGTAGTCTCTTTGTGGGCATGTCCCCTTGTCCTTGTAGACTATTCACTCTGTGGGGAAGATTGTACCTAGAGAAAGGCTAGAACAGGGCCTCAAAATGCTGGGTGGCATTACCTGGCCCATTGTAGATATTCAATAAGTGGTAGCTAATATGAATATGGTTACTTCCTTTTTGCTATCAATGGTGAATTTTATTTTTAAATCACTTTATTGAAGCAAAATTTGTACATATTTAATATATACAACTCAGTGAGTTTGAGTATAAATACAAAGCAGTGAAACCATTACTACCAATGCCATAGACATAGCCATTAAAGTTACCTCCTACTCCTTTTATTATTACTATTTTTTATAATAAAAACACTTACCATAAGATCCACCCTCTTAGCAAGTTGTAAGTTGGAAATTTTGGTTATTTTTTAAATCATTTATTCCTCTTATCATCTCTATCTGGTCAGCAAGCATGCCAAGCATGGTTCTGTGGCTGTATGTTAAATGTTCAACTGGTCGGAAAGGGAATTTCTTCTCTTCAATTTCAGCACCGGAGCTGTTAGAGTGGAAAGGAAGATCTATGAAGTGGACACAAAAAGAACATCTTACCATATTAAGTGGCTTCTTTAGGTACTAGTGTTTGTACAAGCTTGGCAACAATAGCAGCACAATATGTTGCAGGACACGTAAATACCTGGAGACCATGTGAGAACTTAAAGGAAGGAATTGGACTGTGGGACAATGTAACCAAGGGTATGTCCCCTTGGCCTTGTAGACTATTCACTCTGTGGGAAGATTGTACCTAGAGGAAGGCTAGAACAGGGCCTCAAAATCCTGGGTGGCATTGCCTGATCCATTGTAGATATTCAATAAATGGTAGCTAATATGAATATAATTATTTCTTTTTTGCCATCAATGGTGAATTTTGTTTTTAAACACTTTATTTATTAATGTGTTTTGGCTGCAGGAAGTAGAAAACAGACTCAAAGAAGCTAAATTAAGAACCTCTATTGGTTTGTATAACTTTAAGTAGAGAGGATGGCTTCAGGGTTGGCTTTATCAAGTCTTAGGTACTTTTCTTAAATAAATAAATGGAAATAAACTTGATAATGATTAGTTATTTAAATTCAATATACCCCAAATCTTATTAACCATCTTTCATCTGAATCTACCTCACACCCAGTTTTTCCCATTCTTGCCAGTAGCGGCACCAATGACCCAGTCACTTAAACTAGAAACTTCGGAGTCTTTTGGGGATCTTTTTTGTTTATCCATATGTTACTTAGCTGTACACTCTCTGTATGCAGACACACTCTTCAACTTGGATTTTCTCATAGTGACAAAATGTTTGTAACACTTTCCAGCACACACTGAGATGTCCAGAAAGAGTATAATCATTTCTGGAATTATTTTTTCCTTTCCTAAAAATCTCCAATAAACCTCTCCTTACATTTCACTGGCCTGAGTTGGCTAACATGTTCATTCCTGAGCCAGCCACTGGCTGGGAGAATGGTATGGGTTTACTGGTTTAGGCCTAGGTCTCTGAATCAACTATTGTGGCAAAGGGGATAAGACCCACAGACTAGTCTATACCAGCCCTGGTGTTGAAGTTGATGTTGGAGTGGGACCTGAGGTTGGGTTGGCTTCCTCTGAGTCCCAGGAGTGCTTGAGAAAAGAGATGGATACTGAAAGAACATCAGGTGTGTAGAAAGGGGAGAAAAGATATTAGGTAGGTACCAATAATGTCTATTACCTGTCCTTTGATCCAGAGGGAAACTTTTGGACAGGATGGGTTTTCTAGAGATCTGTATCTTGGACAGAAATCAAAGATCAGTTGTTTTTGTTACAGGTTAGTGTATGTGGTGTGTGTGTGTGTGATGATTTTGTACTCAAGTTTGGAAACTCTGCTTATACTCAGCCTATTATAATTGGCATTGCAGTTTAGAAAATTTTGTCATATTGCATTTGCTTAAACTCCCCAGTGGCTACCCAGTGCTTGACAGTATAATGTTCTAAACACTCAATTTGGCATTCACAGTCCCAACCTATCACCTCCTGCTGTTAGCCATCATCATTATCATTATTATCATCATCAAAACCTTGATGTGTTTTGTATAACTTGTATAACTGTGTTAGCTAGCTTACATGAATTATCTAATTCATTTAATTTTAATCTTCATTATGCACAAATGATTCCCATTTTATAAATGAAAGAAAGGAGATTCATAGGTTACATAACTTGTCCAAACTTCTCCAAAGTTGTAAGGGCTTTAACTACCATGTTATTTGGTCTTCCTGCCTTATGCAGGCCACTGTCCCCTAAAACAAAGCTGGATTTATTTAATCCTTGAAAATTTCCGGATAACTTTCTATTTCTAAAGTTCAATTATGGCAATCCTTTCTCCTAGAATGCCCTTCTCAGCTCAATCCAAAATGTGCACAATGTGAAGATACAATTCCTTCAGAAAGATCATTTTTCTGACCTAATGCACGCACGCATGCATGCGTGCACACACACACACACACACACACACGCATACACATCCTCTGGGAAGGTTTCCTTGTGACCCATTCACTTGTAATTACTTGTTCAATGTCTTACCTTCTCTTGCCAGACTATATCATCCACCAGGAAAGAGATCAAGCCTGTCTTTTTGACTTCTGTGTCTGTAATGTGTACACGTAGTAGGCACTCAACAAATATTTGTGGAATGAGTGCATTTTGACTGTCAAGTTATGGGTACAGTGTACTATGTCTTTAAAACTAGTGGAAGATTGCTTAAAGATGTGGGGCTCCTGGTCTTCTAAATATTTCTTGTCACTACAGAATAGTTTAACTCCATATACTTTCCTCCAAAATTATCCCCACCACATTGAATCTTAGATTGTTTCCTTTGGAATCTGGTTTGGTGCCTAATCTCAGCTCTTCTCTTGATTCTTCTCTCACCCAGCTTGCTAAGATTGTCATGCCATCTATCATCTCTTGGTATCTGACCAGATTCAGTTTGCTTATTCTTTCCTGCCTCACTCCTCTTGTCAAGTGCTTGAGCTTCACAGAGCCCCATTATTCTATGTACCTTAAGAACTTCACTTGGCTTGGGTAAGTGTGAATGGAGGGGACAAATGCTCCGAGCTTAATGCCAGCTTCTTAAATAAGGAATATGAGCCATATCAGTCTGAAATGTGTACTTATATTTCAAGACATTTTCAGCTCTCAAGTTTCACAAAATTACCTCAGTATGTTACCATAGACCTTAGATTACATTACAGTTGAAATTTGAGGTAGGGGTCCACAGGATATCGGGAAGATAGCAGAATAGTATTCTACCATCTTCCCCACACAGAACATTGATTTTGATCTCTCCTGGCTGAGAGCATCTTTGTGGAAGCCCAAGGTTTCATTTGAGAAGTTCCAGCACACCGTTGGAGCAAAAAATCCAAGTATAGATACGTTGAAGAGGGTAAAAAGAACCATTTCACTTTAACTACAACACTCTTCCCCAAAGGTAGCACAGTTCAGTTCTAAGATAGACATCCTCAGTCCATGATTTCTCCCATGGGGGAAAATATAGCATGGTAAGTGAGTGCCTGGCTTCCCCTGCCATGTGAGGTATTGCCCAAGAGCCCACTTATTTCTCCTCTGATGCAAAATAATGAGGTGATAAGCATGGCCAAAGGGTTGAGAGACCATGGGAGAACAGCAAAGAAGGCTCAGAACTTATCAAAGAGCTGTGGAACCTTCCAACTGCCTCATGGACTCCATCAGGAAACCCACCCATGAGCTGTTTGGGACACCTCACCTGTGAACACAACCAACTAGTCCTAATGTTCTGTACATCTCATGCACTCCCTGTGACTGGTTCCTTGTGTGCAACCCTGAAGACATCAAATGCAAGCCGTTGCAAATGGCTCACAAGCACACACAGAAAATCAGCTTGATTCTGTGGGATTGGGATAAGGCAGACAAACTTGAACAGTTCAGGGCGTCACCTTATGGAAAACAAACAAGAGATTCTCAGCATTCAACCTGGCTTTGCATAATCAAAAGAAGGCACACAATATTAAGAATTGCTCACCAAGAGGAAATAAGAGGTGTGGAGCAGGCACATCCATAGACTATGTCTCAGATCACTAGCCAGGCTGATTGGTGAAGCTTTACTTTCCTAAAGTCAGTCAGTAAAGACTGGAGGAGGTGATTGCTTCTACAAATGAAAAGACAGCTACACAAAACTGCAAGGAACATTAAAAAACAAGGACGGGGCTTCCCTGGTGGTGCAGTGGTTGAGAGTCCATCTGCCGATGCCGGGGACATGGGTTCATGCCCCGGTCCAGGAAGATCCCACATGCCACAGAGTGGCTGGGCCCGTGAGTCATGGCCGCTGAGCCTGCACATCCAGAACCTGTGCTCCGCAACGGGAGAGGCCACAACAGTGAGAGGCCAGCGTACCACAAAAAAAAAAACAAAAAAAAACAAGGAAACATGTTTCCATGTAAGGAACATAATAATTTTCCAGTAACTGACCCCAAAGGAATAGAGATCTACAAATTGCCCAACAAAGAATTCAAAACAATTATTTTAAGGAAGCTCAAATAGTTACAACATAACACAGTTAAATAGCTCAATGAAATTGGGAAAATAATACATGAACAAAATCATAAGTTCAGCAAAAAGTAGACATCATAAAAAGGAACCATATAGAAATTCTGGAGCTAAAGAATACAATGAATGAAATGAAAAATGCCATAGAGAGCATCCACAACAGACTTGATTAAGCAGAAGAAAGAATCTGTGAATGATAGCAGAGTTTATTTAAAATTATCCAGTCAGAGAAGAAAAAAGAATGAAAATGAATGAATAACGCTTATGGGATTAAAGGAACAACATCATAAAAACTAAAACATGTATTATGGTTCTTCCAAAAGGAAAACAGACAAAGCATGTGAGCATAAAGCTTATTTAAATAAATAATGGCTGAAAACTTCCCATATATGAGGAGAGATATGGGACAACATCAAAAAAGTAATACATGTATTATGGGACTCCCAGAAGGAGAAGAGACAAAGAAAGAGAGCATAAAGATTATTTAAAGAAATAATGGCTAAAAATTTCCCAAATCTGAGGAGAGATATGGACATCTAGTTACATAAAGCTCAGAGATACCTAAACAGGTTCAACCCAAAGATGACTTATCTGAGACACATTATAATCAAATAATCAAAAATTAAAGGAAAAGGTAATTTTGAAATCAGCAAAAGCAAAGAGACTTGTCATATACAACAAATAGTTGTGGAATGAGTGAATTTTGACTGTCAAGTTATGGGTTCAGTGTACTATGCCTTTAAAACTACTAGAAGATTGCTTAAAGATGTGGTTTACTCCTGTAAGGTTATCTGTGGTTTCTCAGCAGAAACCTTGTGGGCAAGTAGAGAGAGTGGTATAATGTATTCAAATACCTAAAGAAAAAATAAATGTAAAAAAAAGAGAATATTTTAACTGGCAAAGTTATCCTTCATAAATGAAGGAAAAATAACAGTTTTCCAAGATAAATAAAAGCTGAGAGACTGCAACACCGCTAAGCCTGTCTTACTAGAAATGCCAAAGGGACTTCAAGCTGAATTGAGAAGATGCTAATTAGTAACATGAAAACATATGGAAGTAAAAAAAACTCACTGTTAAAATAAGTGTATAGTCAAATTCAGACTATTCTAATACTGTAAGGGTGGCGTGTAAATCACTTTAACTTCTAGGATAAAGGTTAAAATACAAAATATTAGAAATAGGAAAGCTACAATAATTTGTTAATGGATACACAATAAAAAAATGTACATTGTGACATCAAACAGACCTACTACAGAATGGACTTGAGGATATGGGGAGGGGGAAGGGTAAGCTGTGACAAACTGAGAGAGTGGCATGGACATATATACACTACCAAACGTAAAATAGATAGCTAGTGGGAAGCAGCTGCATAGCACAGTGACATCAGCTCGGTGCTTTGTGACAACCTAGAGGGGTGGGATAAGGAGGGTGGGAGGGAGAGAGACACAAGAGAGAAGACATATGGGAACATATGTATAGGTATAACTGATGCACTTTGTTACAAAGCAGAAACTAACACACCATTGTAAAGCAATTATACTCCAATAAAGATGTAAAAAAATAAAATAAAATAAATAAATTAAAGTGACATACTTCAAAAAAAGTGAATGAAATATGGGTGGAAGAAAGTAAAAGTTTTGTTTCAGCCTGCTATCAAAATTAAATTATCAACCTAAGTAGACTGTTATAAGGTATTTTATGTAAGCCTCATGGGAACCACAAAGAAAAAACCTATAGTAGATACAAAAAAAGAAAAAGAGAAGTAAATCAAAGCATGACATTACAAAAAAAAAATCAAATCACAAAGGAAGACAACAAGATGCGCCCAATATCAGAGGACCTAAGTATGTAAAGCAAATATTAACAGAAATAAAGGGAGAAATATATAGCAATAAAATAATAGTAGGGGACTTCCATACCCCACTTTCAACAATGCATAGATCATGCAGAGAGAAAATCAATAAAGAAACACTGGACTTGAACTGCACTTTAAATCAAAGAGACTTAATAGACATATATATAACATTCCATCCAGCGGCAGCATACACATTCTTCTCAATTGCACACAGAACATTCTCAAGGATACATTGTATCTTATGACTGAAAACACGTCTTAACAAATTTAAGACTGAAATCATATCAAGTGTCTTTTTTGTGACCACAATGTTATAAAAGTAGAAGTCAGTAAAATGACAGAAACTGAAACATCCACAAATATTTGGAACTTAAATAATACACACCTGAACAACCAGGGCATCAAAGAAGAAATCTAAAGAGAAATTAAAAAAATCTTGAGACAAACAAAAGGGAAACATAACATGCTAAAACTTATGGAATGCAGCAGAATCAATTCTAAAAAGGAATTTTCATAGTGATGAACATTTTATTAAGAAAAAATCTCAAATAAACAACCTAACATTATATACCTTAAGAAATAAGAAAATGGAGAAAAAACTAAGCACAAAATTAACAGATGAAATGTTTAAATATCAGAGAAGAAATAAATGAAAGGAGCTATAAAAACAATAAAAAGTTAAAGTAAATTGAGAGTAGGTTTTCTGTAAAATAAACAAAATTGACAATCCTTTACTAGATTACAAAAAAGGAGAGAAGACTTAAATAAAATCAGAAATTCAAGATGAGACATTCCAACTGATATGATAGGAATACTAAATATTATAAGATAAGCATATGATAACAAATTGGATAACCCAGAAGAAATTGACAAATTGCTACAAACATACAGCATACCAAGATTGATTCAGGAAGAAACAGAAAATTTGAATAGACCAATAATTACTGAGATTGAATCAGTAATCAAAAACTCCCAATAAACATGGCACAGTGGTTGAGAGTCTGCCTGCCCATGCAGGGGACACGGGTTCATGCCCCAGTCCGGGAGGATCCCACATTCCACAGGGCAGCTGGACCCATGAGCCATGGCCACTGAGCCTGCACGTCGGGAGCCTGTGCTCTGCAACGGGAGAGGCCACAACAGTGAGAGGCCTGCATATTGCAAAAAAACAAGCAAACAAACTCCCAGTAAGAAAAGACCACTACCAGATAGCTTGACTTCCCAAAGCATCAAGAGGAAAGAACACCTCCAAACTCATTTTATAAGTTGAAAATTACCTTCATACCAAAGTTAGATAAGACCATTGATAGAAAAGAAAATTACAGGCCAATATCCATGATGAACATAGGTGCAAAAATCCTAAAGAAAATTCTACCAAACCAATTCAACAACACATTAAAAAGATGATACACCATGATCAAGTGAGATTTAGCCCTGGGATGGTTCAACATATGTAAATCAATAAATTTGATATACAACATGAACAGAATGAAAGATAAAAAATCATATGATCATTTCAAAATATGCAGAAAAAGCATTGCGCAAAATGCAAACTTCTTTCATGATAAAAACTCTAAACAAATTTGTTACAGAATGAATGTACCTCAACATAATAAAGGATATATATGACAGGCCCTTAGCTAACATCATATTCACTGCTGAAAGTTGAAAGCTTTTCCTCTAAATACAGAAACAAGACAAGGATGCCCACTCTTGCCAGTTCTGTTCAACATGGTACAACCCAGAGAAATTAAGGAAAAAAAGATATAAATGACTATGTTGCACAAGGCAATCTACAGAGTCAATGCAATCCCTATCAAATTACCAATGGCACTTTTCAAAGAATTAGAAAAAATTTTTTAATTTGTATGGAAACACAAAAGACCCTGAACACCCAAAGCAATCTTGAGAAAGAAAAACGGAACTGGAGGAATCAGTCTCCCTGACTTCAGGCTATATACTACAAAGTTACAGTAATCAAGAGAGTATGGTACTGGCACAAAAACAGAACTATAGATCAATGGAAAATGAGAGAAAGCCCGGAGATAAACCTACACACCTATGGTCACCTAATCTATGAAAAAGGAGGCAAAAATATGCAATGGAGAAAAGCCAACCTCTTCAATAAATGGTGCTGGGAAAACTGGTCGGCTACATGTAAAAGAATGAAATGAAAACACCCACTAACACCATACACAAAAATAAACACAAAATGGATTAAAGGCCTAAATGTAAGACCAGACACTATAAAACTCATAGAGGAAAACATAGGCATAACACTCTTTGACATAAATCACAACATCTTTTTTGACCTAACTCCTAGAGTAATGAAAATAAAAACAAAAATAAACAAATGGACCTAATTAAACTTAAAAGCTTTTGCACAGCAAAGGAAACCATAAACAAAATGAAAAGACAACCCTCAGAATGGGGGAAAATATTTGCAAATGAAGCAACCAACAGGGGATTAACCTGAAAAATATACAAATAGCTCATGCAGCTCAATGTCAAAAAAACAAGCAACCCACTTAAAAAAATGGGTGGAAGATCTAAATAGACAGTTCTCCAAAGAAGACATACAGCTGTCCAACAAACACATGAAAATATGTTCAACATCATTAATTATTAGAGAAATGCAGATCAAAATTACAATGAGGTATCACCTCACACCAGTCAGAATGGCCATCATCAAAAAATCTACAAACAATAAATGCTGGAGAGGGTGTGGAGAAAAGGGAACCCTTCTGCACTGTTGGTGGGAATGTAAATTGATCCAGCCACTATGGAGAACTCTATGGAGGTTCCTTTAAAAATGAAAAATAGAATTACCATACGATTCAGCAATCCCACTCCTGGGCATATACCCAGATAAAACCATAATTCAAAAAGGTACAGGAACCCCAATGTTCATTGCAGCACTATTTACAATAGCCAGGACATGGCAGCAACCTAACTATCCATAAACAGAGGAATGGATAAAGAAGATATGGTACATATATATAATGGAATATTACTCAGCCATAAAAAGGTATGAAATTGGGTCATTTGTAGAAACGTGGATGGACCTAGAGACTGCCATACAGAGTGAAGTAAGTCACAAAGAGAAAAACAAATATCATATATTAACGTGTATATGTGGAATCTAGAAAAATGGTATAGGTGATTGCATTTGCAAAGCAGAAGTAGAGACACAGATGTAGAGAACTAATGTATGGATACCAAAGGGGAAGGTGGAGGTGGGAGGAATTGGGAGATTGGGATTGACATATATACACTATTGATACTATGTATAAAATAGATAACTAATGAGAACATACTCTAGAGCACCAGGAACTCTACTTAATGCACTGTGGTGACCTAAATGGGAAGGAAATCCAAAAAAGAGTGGACATATGTATACGTATATGTGATTCATTTTGCTATACAGTATAAACTAACACAACATTGTAAAGCAATTATACTACAATAAAAATTAATTTAAAAAATAAAAGCTGTCCAAATCAGAAATGAAGAAATAAAGTTGTCTCTGCAGATGACATGATATTTCACTTAGAAAATTCTAAAGACTCCACAAAAAA
This sequence comes from Delphinapterus leucas, assembly GCF_059928025.1. Classification (NCBI taxonomy): domain Eukaryota; kingdom Metazoa; phylum Chordata; class Mammalia; order Artiodactyla; family Monodontidae; genus Delphinapterus; species Delphinapterus leucas. The sequence goes on along the minus strand of NC_143150.1, from coordinate 75,708,445 downwards.
TGTTAAAACAATAAGCTAAGTCAGAAAAGTTGCAGGATACAAAATCAACATACAAAAATCAGTTGCATTTCTATATATTAACAATGAATGAGCTAAAAAAGAAATTAAGAAAATCCCATTTACAATAGCATGAAAAGAATAAAATATTTCGTACTACTTCAAGCCATATACAGAGTTAATGCACTCTCTATCAAAATTCCAATGGCAATTTTCGCAGAAATAGAAAATACAATCCTACAATTTGTAGGGAAGCAAAAAACAGCATGAATAGACCATGCAATCTTGATAAAGAAGAACAAAGCAGGAGGCACCACACTCTCTGATTGCAAACTGTATTACAAAGGTACAGTAATCAAAACAGTATGGTACTGACATAGAAGCAGACACATAGCCCAATAGAACAGAATAGAGATCCCAGAAGTAAACCTACACATATATGGTCAAATAACCTTCAACAAAGGCACCAACAATACACAGTGGGGAAAGGATAGTCTTTTCAATAAATGGTGTTAGGAAAACTGGATATTCACATTCAGAAGAGTAAAATTGCAGTCTTATCTTACACTATACACAAAAATTCAACTGAAAATGGATTAAAGGCTTAAATATAAGCCCTGAAACCGTAAAAACTTTGGCAAAGAAAATAGGGGGAAAGCTCCTCGTCGATGATCTTGCCAATGATCATCATTTTTTGCGTTTGACACTAAAAAGCACAGAAAACAAATGTAAAAATAAACAAGTGGGTGAAACAAAATCAAACTAAAGAGTTTCTGTACTGCAAAAGAAACGACCAGACAAATGAAAATGCAACCTGTGGAAGGGATAAAATATTTGCAAACCACACATACTATACAGGGGTAATATCCAAAATATATAAGGAACTCTAAATGTCAAGACCAATAAAACAAATAATCCAATTAAAAATGGGTTCAGAACCTGAATAGATCCTTTCCCAAAGAAGACACACAAATGGCCAACAGGTATTTGAAAGTATGCTCAGCACCACTAATCATCATGGAAAAGCAAATCAAAACCACAAAATATGTAACACTTGTTAGAATGGCTATCATCAAAAGTACAAATGATAATGTGTTAGTGAGTATGTAAAGAAATAGGGACCTTTGTACATTGTTGGTGAGAATGTAAATTGGTACAGCCATTATGGAAAACAGTATGCAGATTACTCAAAAAAATTAAAAATTAAACTACCATTTCCCTATTCTGGCTACATGTCCAAAAGAAGTAACATCCCAATATCAAAGAGGTATATCCACTTATATGCTTATTGCAGCATTATTCATGGTAGCTGAGATACGGAAACAAACTAAGTGTTCATTGATGGATGAATGAATGAAAAAAATGTGACACATATATATATATATTTTTTCCTTTTTTGCAGTACATGGGCCTCTCACTGCTGCGGCGTCTCCCACTGTGGAGCACAGGCTCCGGACACGCAGGCCCAGCAGCCACGGCTCACGGGCCCAGCTGCTCCGCGGCATGCGGGATCCTCCCAGACCGGGGCACGAACCCACGTCCCCTGCATCGTCAGGCGGAGTCCCAACCACTGCGCCACCAGGGAAGCCCCATATATGTTTTTTTAATTTTATTTACTTATTGTTATCTGGCAGGTTCTTATTAATTATCTATTTTATACATATTAGTGTATATATGTCAATCCCAATTTCCCAATTCATCCCACCACCACTCCACCCACATTGCTTTCCACCTTGGTGTCCATACGTTTGTTCTCTACAACTGTGTCTCTATTTCTGCCTTCCAAACTGGTTCATCTGTACCATTTTTCTAGATTCCACATATACGCATTAACATGATATTTGTTTTACTCTTTGGAACTTACTTCACTCTGTATGACAGTCTCTAGGTCCATCCATGTCTCTACAAATGACCCAATTTCATTCCTTTTTATGGATGAGTAATATTCCATAGTATATATGTACCACATCTTCTTAATCCATTCATCTGTTGACGGGCATTTAAGTTGCTTCCATAACCTGGATACTGCAAATAGTGTTGCAATGAACATTGGGGTGCATGTGCCTTTTTGAATTACAGCTTTCTCTAGGTATATGCCCAGAAGTGGGATTGCTGGGTCATATGGGAATTCTATATTTTTTTGTTTTTTAGAGAACCTCCGTACTGTTCTCCATAGTGGCTCTACCAATTTACATTCCCACCAAGAGTGTAGGAGGGTGCCCTTTTCTCCACAACCTCTCTAGCATTTGTTGTTTCTAGATTTTCTGATGATGACCATTCTAACTGGTGTGAGATGAGACCTCATTGTACTTTTGATTTGCATTTCTCTAATAATTAGTGATGTTGAGCAGCTTTTCATGTGCCCCTTGGCCATCTGTATGTCTTCTTTGGAGAAATGTCTATTTAGGTCTTCTGCCCATTTTTGGATTGGGTTGTTTGTTTTTTTAATATTGAACTGCATGAGCTGTTTATATATTTTGGAGATTAATCCTTTTTCCATTGATTCGTTTGCAAATATTTTCTCCCATTCTGAGGGTTGTCTTTTCATCTTGTTTATAGTTTCCTTTGCTGTGCAAAACCTTTTATGTTTCATTAGGTCCCATTTGTTTACTTTTGTTTTTATTTCCATTACTCTAGGAGGTGGGTCAAAAAGATCTTGCTGTGATTTATGTCAAAGAGTGTTCTTCCTATGTTTTACTGTAAGAGTTTTATAGTGTCTGGTTTACATTTAGGTCTCTAAGACATATTGAGTTTATTTTTGTATATGGTGTTAGGGAGTGTTCTAATTTCATTCTTTTACATGTAGTTGTCCAGTTTTCCCAGCAACACTTATTGAAGAGATTGTTATTTCTCCATTGTGTATCCTTGCCTCCTTTGTCATAGATTAGTTGACCATAGGTGCATTGGTTTATCTCTGGGCTTTCTATCTGTTCCACTGATCTATATTTCTGCTTTTGTGCCAGTACCATATTGTCTTAATTACTGTAGCTTTGTAGTATAATCTGAAGTCAGGGAGCCTGATTCCTCCAGCTCCATTTTTTTTCCCTCAAGTTTGCTTTTGCTCTTCAGGGTCTTTTGTGTCTCCATACAAATTTTAAGACTTTTTGTTCTAGTTCTGTAAAAAATGCCATTGGTAATTTGATAGGGATTGCATTGAATCTGTAGATTGCTTTGGGTAGTATACTCATTTTCACAGTGTTGATTCTTCCAATCCAAAACAAGGTATATCTCTCCATCTGTTTGTATCATCTTTGATTTCTTTCATCAGTGTCTAGTTTTCTGAGTACAGGTCTTTTACCTTCTTAGGTAGGTTTATTCCTAGGTATTTTATTCTTTTTGTTGCAATGGTAAATGGGATAGTTTCCTCAATTTCTCTTTCTGAGCTTTTGTTGTTAGTGTATAGGAGTGCAAGAGATTTCTGTGATTTAATTTTGTATCCTGAAACTTTACCAAATTCATTGATTAGCTCTAGTAGTTTTCTGGTGGCATCTTTAGGATTATCTATGTATAGTACATATATGTTACATATAAAATGTTATACACACATATATATGATATATGCAGTGGAATATTATTCAGCCTTAAAAAAGGAAATTCTGCCATTTGCAACACTGAAGAGACCAAAGGACATTATGCTATGTGAAATAAGTGAGACACAGAAAATCAAATACTTTTATGTGGATTCTAAATACAAAACAAAACAAACAACAAAACCCCCACAAACCTGGAGTCTTACAAATAGAGTAAGGGAGTAGGTAGAATGTGTGGTGATTACCAGGGATTGAGATGGGAGAGGAGTAAATAAGGAGGTGTCTTGTAAAGGGTACAGGCATTCCTTGAAGACACTGTGGGTTCAGTTCCAGATCACCACAATAAAGTGAATATTACAGTAAGCTTAGTCACATGAAATTTTTGGTTTCTTCATGCATATCAAATTTATGTTTATACTACACTAGACTATCAAGGTTGCAATAGCATTATGTCTAAAAAGCACTACGTACATACTTCAATTTTTAAAAAAATATATTGTTAAAAAAGTGATAATCATTATCTGAGCCATCAGCAAGTTGTGAACTTTTTGCTTGTGGAGGGTCTTTCCTCAATGTTGATGGATGCTGACTGATCAGGGTGGTGGTTACTGGAGATTGGGGTGGCTGTGGTAATCTATTAATATAAGACAACAATGGAGAATTCCCTGGCAGCTCAGCGGTTAAGACTTTGTGCTTTCACTACTGAGGGCCCAGGTTCAATCCGTGGTCAGGGAATTAAGATCACACAGCTGCATGGCAAGGCCAAAAAAGTAAATAAAATAAAATAAAATAAAATAAATATATAAGACAACAGTGAAGTTTGCCTCATAAATTGACTTTTCCTTTCATGATTTCTCTGTAGCATGCAATGCTGTTTGATAGCATTTCACACACTCTGGAACTTCTTTCAAAATTGGAATCAGTCCTCTCAAATCCTGTCACTGGTTTATCAAGTAAGTTTATGTAATGTTCTAAACCCTTTATCATATCAACAATCCTCACAGCATCTTCACTAGGAGTCGGTTTCATCTCAGGAAGCCACTTTCTTTGCTCAGCCAGAAGAAGCAGCTAATCAGTCATTTATCATGAGATTGCAGCAATTCAGTCACGTCTTTAGGCTCCACTTCTAATTCTAGTTCTCTTGCTATTTCCACCACATCTGCAATTACTTCCTCCACTGAAGTCTTGAACCCCTCAAAGTCATCCATGAGGATAGAAATCTTCTTCCAAACTCCCGTTAATGTTGATATTTTGACCTTTTCTCATGAATCACGAATGTCCTTAATGACATCTAGAATGGTGAATCATTTCCAGAAAGTTTTTAATTTACTTTGCTCTGATCCATCAGAGGAATTACTATCTTTGGCAACTATAGCTTACAAAATGCATTTCTTAAATAATAAGGTTTGAAAATCAAAATTACTATTTGATGCATGGGTTGCAAAAAGGACATTATGTTAGCAGGCATGAAAACAACATTATTCTCATTGTACATCTCTATCAGAGCTCTTGGGTGACCAGGTACATTGTCAATGAGTAGTAATGTTTTGAAAGGATTCTTTTTTTTCTGAGCAGTAGGTCTCAACAATGGGGTTAAAATATTCAGTAAACCATATTGTAACAGATGTTCCATCATCCAGGCTTTGCTTTCCCATTTAGAGAGCACAGGCAGAGTAGATTTCTCACAACTTTTAAAGGCTCTAGGAATTTCAGAATGGTAAAGGAGAATAGGCTTCAACTTAAAGTCAGCAGATCCATTATCCCCAAACAAGAGAGTTAGTCTCTCCCTTGAAACTTTGAATACAGGCATTGGCTTCTCCTCTTTAGCTATGAAAGTCTTTGATGGTACCTTCCAAGACAAGGCTGTTTAGTCTACATTGAGAACCTTCATTGAGTGTATCACCTTTTTGAATTATCTTAGCTAGATTTTCTGGATAACTTGTGCAGCTCTACTCAGCACTTACTGCTTCACCTTGCACTTTTATGTTATGGAAATGGCTTCTTTCTTTAAACCTCATGAAACAAATTTCATTAGCTTCAAACTTTTCTTCTGCAGCTTCCTTACCTCTCTCAGTCTTCATAGAATTGAAGTGAGTTAGGCCTTAGTTCTGTATTAGGCTTTGGCTTGAAGGAATATTGTGGCTGGTTTGATCTTCTACACAGATCAGTAAAATTTTCTCCATATCAACAAAAACACTGTTTCACTTTCTTATCTTTTGTTTGTTCATAGAGTAACACTTTTAATTTCCTTCAAAAATTTTCCTTTGCATTCACAACTTTGGTGCAAGAAGACTACTTTACAGCTTATCTCAGCTTTTGACATGCCTTTCTCACTAAGCTGAATCATTTATAGCTTTTGGTTTAATGTAGGAGATGTGACTCTTCCTTTCACTTGAACATTTAGAGGTCTTCATAAAACTATTAATTGACCTAATTTCAATATCGTTGTATCAGGAATAGGGATGCCTGAGGAGAGGGAGAGGGATGGGGGAATAGCCACAGGGAGCAGTAAGAATAAAAACACCACTTATCATTTAAGTATGCCACCTAATATGGGTATAATTCATTGTGTCCCAAAACAATTAGAATAGTAACATCAAAAATCACTGATCACAGATCACCATAACAAATATAATAATAATAAGTTTGATATATTGTGAGAATTACTAAAATATGACACAAATACACGAAGTGAGCAAATTCTACTGGAGAAATAATGCTGATAGACTTGCTCAACACAATTTTTAAAAAATGAAGTATCTGTGAAGTGCAATAAAATGAGGTATACCAATATATACATCTAATAACAGACCTCAAAATATGTGAGGCAAAACTTACAGAATTGAAGGGCGAAAACAACAACTAAACAATAATAGTTGGAGGCCTTCATATAGCAATTTGATAAAGGAAAACGCTAGGCAGAAGATCACCAAAATAGAAAGCCTGAACAATACCACAGAACAAATAGAGTTCCAGACGGTTGCAGAATAGTAGGTGAGTATACAAAACTCAATTGTATATGTACACTAGCAGTGAAGACTCTAAAATTAACAAAACAATTCCATTTATAAAACATGAAAAATAATAAAACACTTAGGAATAAATATTTCAAAGTAGTGCAAGACTTTTACAATGAAAACTATAAACCATTGTTGAAAATGCAAGAAGATCTAACTAAATGGAAAAACTTTCCATATTCATGTATTGGAAAACAATATTTTTAGATGGCAATAATTCCCACATTGATCTATAGATTCGAAGAAATTCTTATCAAAATCAGATTTCAGTTTTTCAAAAACTGAAAAACAGATCCTGGAATTTAAAGTAACCCATAGTAGCCAAAAACTGCCTTGAAAAAGGAAAAAAAAAATTGAAGTACTCAAGCTGTCCAATCTAAAAATTTATTACAGGAAGTACAGAACTTGGATGCAATCTCTATCAAAATCTCAGCAAGTTATTTTGTGAATTAATACTAAAGATTTTATGGAGAAGCAAAATGTTAAGAACAATCAACACAATATTGATGGAGAAAAACAAAGTTGGAAAACTTATGCTACTTGATGTCAAGTTTGACTATAAAGCTACAGTAATCTAGACCCTGTGGTAGTGACATAAAGATGGGATTATAGGTCAGAATTATGAGTCTAGAATAAACTCTGATATTTATTCTTAGTTGATTTTTGATGAATGCTAAGAAATTTCAATGGCAATAGTCTTTTCAATAAGCCTATGTCCAAAAGAATGTAGTGGTACTCCTTCCTCTCACCGTTTAAAAAAATTAACTTCAAATGATCCAGAGACCTAATGAAATAGCTAAAAATATAAAGCTATTAGAAGAAGACCTAAGAGTAAATCTTTATACACTTGCATTAGACAATGGTTTCTAGATTGAAAAATAGTCATATATGGCAAAAGAAAGAAATAAATAAGTTGGACTTCATCAAAATTAGAAAATTTGGTTCTTCAAAGAATACCATTAGGAAAGTAAAAAGACAACCCACTGAAAGGAAGGAAGTACTTGCAGACCATCTATGTAATAAGGATCTGGTATCCAGAATATATAAAGAACTCTGACAGCTCTATAATAAAAATCACAAAATACCCCATTCAAAAACAGGCAGTTTTTGAATATACATTTTACCAATTTAGAGATACATATGGCTAATAAATATATAAAATGCTAAATATAAGTTATTAGGGAAATGAAAAACAAAACCACATTGAGAGTTTCACATCTGGTATGACAACCTGAGGTGCTCCATGGACCCATTCCCCAGCAGAACAAGCAAAGTTGACCAATATTGTTTTCTAAAAAACATTTGAAGTCTGTGGAAATTTCCTTAAGGGCAAGCAACAAATGAGGAAACATATATTCAAGAAAATTTAAAGGTCAGTGGTAATGACCAAAGTCTGCAATATTTGAGCCTCATCCCACTCACTCCCTTTCCTCTCCCAGCCCATCTTTATGGAACTTTCACTGAGCAGGTGTGGTTGAGAAAATAAGATTCCTTCTCCCCTTGGTTCACAGTCAGTGTTTGCCATAGGGGCAAGCTACCAGATTGTATCAGTTCCTTTCATTCCAGACAGAAGTAGCCAAATTCCTGGTGAGTGTAGCCAAGAGATTTCGGGCTCCTTTCCTCCACCCAAAACCTACCTATAGGATGGAGGCTGTATCTGAGGCATGGAAAGCCAAAAATACTGGAATTCTGGTTGCCCACACCCAAACTCATTGGTGTATGGAAGGTAAGATAATCAAAGACTACTACCTCACCAAGTACTCAGAGAGTTTTTCCTGGGAAAGAAGCAGTCCATAAGAAAATAGATTCCCCAAGCTTTTCTCAAAGCAACTGATTTTACTTGAAACAGAATGTAGGGAATTTTAAGACTAAAGGTACCCTTGAAAGAATAAAATAGCTCCTCTTAATTAAGAGCAAAAGCAAAACCATAGGCTAGTTAGTTCACCAGAAAGAAGCAGATAGACAACTAAGAAGAAATATCATGGGGTCAGAACACTTATCAAAGACCAGCCTCATAAACTACCCTCAACTTAACATAACTGGATTGGACTGTTGAGTGATTTTTGCTTCAGGCCACTGTCAAAAACAATAGAACAATCAACCAGTAATTAATGGAGCCTAATGGGCAGGGTGTAATGCAAATGAAAAAGATAACTTAAAAAGAGATCAGGAAAATAAACAGTTCAAGAAAGCCTTCCTAAAAATCACTGTTATCCTAGGGTGACCGTACACATACCCAGGGTTGCATGCTCTGAAAAGTGATAATAGAGCCTTCACACTTGGGGGAAACAGATTTCACCAAAATACACTAGGAAATTTACCAAAAAAAATAAGCAAGAAAATGGCACCAACAATAAGTCCCAGAGAAAGGGGGAAGAAAATTAGTATCCAGAGTTGCTATAACATATTACCTAGAATGTTTAGTTTAAAAACAAAAAAGTATGAGACTAGCAAAACAACAAGAACAATTGACAAATACAAAGGGAAAAAATCAGGCATTAGAAACTGGCTTTAAGAAGGAATGGATGTCAGATTTAACAAAATCTTCAAAGTAGCCATTGTAAGTATGTTTAAAGAACAAAAGGAAACCGTGCTAAAGGAAGTAAATAAAGGTATAAAGATAATGTCTCATGAAATAGAGAATATAAATGAAGTGATGGAAATTGTAAAAAAAAAAAACAACCAAGTAGAAATTCTGGAGTGAAAAATTGTGATAAGTGGAAATTAAAAATTAATTAAAGGGTAACAACAGTAGATTTGAACTGCCAGAAGTATGAGCAAATTTGAAAATAGATCAGTATATATTATATAATCCAAAAACAGAGAAAAATACAGAATGAAGAAATATAAACAGAGCCTCAGAAAAATGTAGGACATACTTAAGTACACCATAATACATGTAATGGGTGTACCAGAAGGAGAGGAGCAAGAAAAAGGAGCAGAAAAAATATGTGAAGAAATAATGGTTTAAAAGTTCTCAGATTTTCTGAAACACATAATCTATGCATTCTAGAGCTCAGTGAACTCCAAGAATAATAAATACAAAGATATATCTACACCCAGACACATCATAGCAAAACTACTGAAAGTGAAAGACAAAGATAAAATCCAGGAAGCAGCAAGAGAAAAATGACTTGTAATGTGTATAGTAACCCCAATTAGATTAAAGCTGGCTTCCTATTAGAAACAATGGGGCCAGAATGCACAGATGACAATAAAAGTGCTGAAACTAAAAACAAAAAACAAAAACCTGTCAACCAAGAATCTTATAGCCAGTAAAAATATTTTGCATTATGAAGGCAAAATAAAGACACTGCCAGATAAATAAAAACTGAATGAATTTATTTCTATCTGACCCACCTTAACAAGAAACACTAAAGGCAGTTTTTGAGTTCAAAAACAAGTAAACCCTGATGGAAACATGAACCACATGAAAAACAAGAGAGTACCAGTAAAGGTAATTATTATATATAATTTTAAAAGATAGTATAAATGCATATTTTTTTCTTAACTCATTTAAGAATCAATGTTATAAAACAATGTGTATGTATATATAATGGGAATTAAGCTAATATAAAATTGAAGTTGATTCTTAAAAGTCAACATGGATATGGTGAGTGATAGAGCTACCACTGAGAAAATAACTCAAAAAATATACAGTGAAAAAAAATAAAGGAATTAACATGTTACACTAGAATATATTCACTTAATACAAAAGAAGGCAGAAGAAAAGTTGAGAAACAAAAATGATGACAAATTTAGAAAACAAAATTAGATGCAGCAAAATCAGTGCTTAGAGGGAAATTTATACAAGTAGAAGCTTACCTTAAGAAAGAAATTATCAATAGCCTACATGTTCACCTTAAGACACTGAAACAAGACAAAGAAACCAAACCCAAAACAAGGAGCTAAAAAAATCACAACAAAAGTTAATAAAATAGAGAATAAAAAGGAAAAGTGAAAATAAATTAAACTAAAAGTTGATTCTTCAAAAAGATCAATGAAATTGCAACAATTAGGTACACTGACAGAGAGAAAGAGAGAGAGAGAGAGAGAGAGAGAGAGAGAAGACTCAAATTAATAAAATAATAAATGAAAAATCTGTCATAGCTACTAACCTACTAAGAAATAAAAAGAATTATAAGGGAATACTATGAACAACTATATGCCAGAAAATTAGATGACTTAAATAAAATGGTCAAATTGGAAGAAAGCCACAAAATATCAAAAGTGACTCAAGAAGAAATTGACAATTTAAATATATAATAGATAATCCTGCAGCCTGTGGAAAAAAAGCCACATTCACAGAAAGATAGACAAGATGAAAAGGCAGAGGGCTATGCACCAGATGAAGGAACAAGTTAAAACCCCAGTAAAACAACTAAATGAAGTGGAGATAGGCAACCTTCCAGAAAAAGAATTTAGAATAATGATAGTGAAGATGATCCAGGACCTCGGAAAAACAATGGGGGCAAAGATCAAAGATGCAAGAAATGTTTAAAAAAGACCTAGAAGAATTAAAGAACAAACAAACAGAGATGAACAATACAATAAGTAAAATGAAAAATACACTAGAAGGAATCAATAGCAGAATAACTGAGGCAGAAGAACACATAAGTGACCTGAAAGACAGAATGTTGGAATTCACTGCTAAACAGAATAAAGAGGAAAGAATGCAAAGAAATGAAGAAAGCCTAAGAGACCTCTGGGACAACATTAAACGCAACAACATTCGCAGTATAGGAGTCCCAGAAGGAGAAGAGAGAGAGAAAGGACCCGAGAAAATATTTGAAGAGATTATAGTCGAAAACTTCCCTAACATGGGAAAGGAAATAACCACCCAAGCCCAGGAAGCACAGAGAGTCCCATACACGATAAACCCAAGGAGAAATACACCAAGACACATGGTAATCAAATTGGCAAAAATTAAAGACAAAGAAAAATTATTGAAAGCAGCAAGGGAAAAACAACAAATAACATACAAGGGAACTCCCATAAGGATAACAGCTGATATCTCAGCAGAAATTAAACAAGCCAGAAGGCAGTGGCATGACATATTTAAAGTGATGAAAAGGAAGAACCTACAACCAAGATTACTCTACCTTGCAAGAATCTCATTCAGATTCGATGGAGAAATCAAAAGCTTTACACACAAGCAAAAGCTAAGAGAATTCAGTACCACTGAACCAGCTCTACCACAAATGCTAAAGGAGCTTCTCTAAGTGGGAAACACAAGAGAAGAAAAGGACCTACAAAAACAAGCCCAAAACAATTAAGAAAATGGTAAGAGGAACATATATAAAATAATTAACTTAAACGTGAATGGATTAAATGCTCCAACCAAAAGACACAGGCTCGCTGAATGGATAAAAAAGCAAGACCCATATATATGCTGTCTACAAGAGGCCCACTTCAGA